>NC_134703.1:108304004-108604004 GCF_043290135.1 Rhipicephalus microplus | reverse complement strand
GGTGTACGAAAATATACATCTCGAATATGAGCCAGAGATAAACAGCGTACCAGGTAGTCATGGTCGAGAGTAAGTTAACCATACAAGTGTATGAATAACAGAAAGCTGAAATTAGAGGCAAGAAGTTCCATAAATATTCAAAGCCTTATGTGGTACTCCATGGTTAAACTTGTCTCGGCGCATCTCATTATGTGCACCTTGAGTTAAAGCATAAAGTTCGTTGAGGCTCAATATTTGTCTCCAGCCTCTTCAAATGACGCAAATAAGTATGAGCACTGGCTGGCTTAATTTTTCATCATTACGCATAACGAGCATATTTAGAAAAATAATTTGAATTTTGTTTACTATAACACTGAACTTATCGCCATCTGCCTTAGGCATTCGGGCTTGATTGCGTAGAAAAAGGTATTAGTGTTGATAACTGATTTTTTTCTATTGAATTCGAACTGTCAAACTTCTCAAGTTTTCTATTGCTTCAGCGACTCAGGCCTACCGAAAATATTGTTCGCTAATATGTTTGATACTTTCCTCGAAGCATCGGTGGTGCACAGACTGAAGCTCCCATCACTCGACCCCTGTTAATTGGTGCAACGAGAAATTTGATGCTAATCGTATTTTGCAAGCATAGTGCAGCACTCTGATTGCTAAAAAGATAAGATATATTTGCGCGAAGATGATTGCACGAAGAGATAAAAGTGCCTGATGTACGGAAACGTGTACGCGTTGCGATTTTCAGATCCCTCAAACTTACCGCCACTACTTCGCAACGCGCGCGTGTCGCCATCTCTTGCGGAAACTAAAAGCTAGGACTTGTCGGCAGCGCATTCTTGGACCGTCGGCCAACGCTTCAGTCTGCACGCGGCCTCCGAGCTTTCATAGACCCACGTTGTGTTCCCTGAGGCCGTGCGCCGCGTCCTTCATCTCCAAAAGATGTCGCTGCGTGCCACCACAAAGAAATGCGTGAGATCTGCTGTGGTACAATGGTGCGCTAATTCGCAAGTCGCTTCGTAGAAAGCAAATATTTTTGGAGGATGGCTGCCCTCTCCCTCCGTGCTTCCTCCTTGAACTTCCCTGATGGAAAGCTAACCAGTACGTGCCAACGTTTTAGAAGAAAGTTGTGGGAAAGTTGACAACTCTTCTCGCACCGCGGAGAAAGATAATTGGTGGCTAAATCTACTGCAGTTCACTCTCGCTTGCTGAAAAAAAAAATTGCCCATGTTCTTTTTCAATCGCTTTATCGTTATCGTGTCATGCGCAACCATCGTCGAATACAAAAAAGCAGGTCTTACTTTTCTAAAGTGATTTAATAACATCATCTTCCAGGCGGAAAAATCATGATTTATCTATTGTTACGGGCTGAACGAGCGGGCGTAATCAAGAGGGGGGAAGGTTGTTAACTAATGTTAGCCCTGGATCACAAGGACAATGCACATAAATACAGATAGCAAAAACAGGTAAACACAGTTGTTACATGAAAGTGAAAAGGTCGATGAACGCAAAAAGACAGAAAAAAAAATCGGGAAAGAAATATTACTGACTTGCTGTTCTGATAGTAGGCTCTCCATACGTGCTAGCTCCATACAATCGCTTTCAAGACAGATACGCCAAAATGTGCTCGCTGTTATTGCCACTGCTTCTCTGTACGAAACTGCAAACAGGAGTTCTTTCCTCGCACAAAATTTAGTTTATTCTCAACCAGCTCTGCGATAACAGGGACTTCCGTGGCCGTTCGCTGCAATTTGTTCTCTCGGTCGTTCCACACGTTTCATGAGTCGCACGGCGAGGACCCACTTCCCCGCCATCCTTTCCGGGACGGAAACGCCAGTCAACTTGGGACAACAATTGATCAGCGACGACCTCGAGAACAAAACGAGAACGTGCAGCTCGAGCTCTATTTGGCGAAGCCGTTATAACGTGATTAGGCACTGGGGGACTTTCCAACGGCGGGGATGGTTGGTGCAGCAAGCGAAGTTCTGACATTTGGTGTATCGTAATCATGCGACATATTCTTGCGTACTTCGCATGTACTCTGCTCATGCCCGGAGAAACGTGAGTCTCTTACTCTTCGTATAACGCCCATCCAGCACTCTCGTTTCCAAGCGCTTGACACAAGTGTATGCGTTCTAAATGCACCAGGGATATTGATTGGTTGAACTGCCCTGAAGTAAAGATAGCCTATTAGATTCTATCGCTAATGAAAAATTCTTGATCACCGTGCTGCGTCACCCGTGGTGGTTATGAAACCTTGACATTCTCGGCTGCCGACCTCAAGATCTCAGGTTAGATCCAGGCCGTGGCGGTCGCCTTCTTTCAATGGAGGTGACGTAGTTGAGGCGCGTGTAGTGTGCGATGTCAGTTCACGTTGAAGAACACCAGGTGGACGAAATTTCAGACCTTCGTATACTGCGTGGCTCACGTGGTGGTTTCGTGGCGTAAACACCAGGTATTATTATTATTATTATTATTATTATTATTATTATTATTATTATTATTATTATTATTAGAACACGTCACGTTATAATAGACAGCAATCGTTCCTTCAAGACAGGCCCCACTGCAGCCTTCAAGAAGACGTTGCCATAATCAGCCTTGTGGGAAGCTTAAGCCTCATTTAAAATCAGAATTTACTTTCCTTGTCTAAGCTGAAGTTTCGATCACGTCATTTTCAGAGGCTGACGACGCACCTTCGCAGTGGTGTAGCCAGGGTTAGCACACCAAGCCCGTGCCCCCCCCCCATTTTTTTGCCATGTCATTCAGAGCGAAAAGTGGCCATTTTAAAGAAATGCCTTCCCTTTCGCCCTCCACCCAAAAAAAAAAAATCTGCCAATGCCCCTGCACCTTCGATTTCATGAACTTGTATTGAGCTAAACCTTCTACTTTTCTGTCATTGCATGGCCCTGTGAACGAGGCTGCCAAATACTTTATCGTCTTTGTCGACCTCCGTTCACAATTCGCGGCTGTTCCGTATGCGCAAGCTGGTACGCGCTCCCTGTACAAGAGAGGGATGTTGATAGAGCTAAAACTTAAATAATGCTTTAACTGAAAGCCGCGGATGCCCTGTATAGTATTTATCCTAATATAACACGAAATGATACATACATGACAGGGTACAAAAAGAAAAGAAAAGTGGCCAGAATTACGAATAACCATGACGCCACCGTCACAATTTTAATCATTGTGACTTGTTTTGTTCAAGCGCTGAAGGGCAATGAGGTCGAAGATAAGAAATTGAAAGACAAAAGACGTTGCTTTACGATTTGTTGCGACTGAAGTATTAAAGTAAGTCATGGAAAATTACCGAGACTTGCAAGACCCTTACGGCAGGTTTTCGAAAAATTTCACCCCTTGGTGCTTGCAAGGGACACTAAAGAGTGATACGGTTTTTCGTGTATTAGTAAAGTACCGTTTCACAATCCTGAGAACACCACTTTAACCGCGACCCGACGCTTGGAAAGTGAGAAATCGCGCGAAAAGGAAATGGGGGTGGAGACGCCACTTTGAGATTCCCGCACTATACACCATGACGTCATAGAACTTGAAGGCGCCTACTGGGTCTTACTTGTGTAAAACATGCCGTACCAACAAGCTCGCCTTGCAACTTTCGTGAACTGTGATGGCGAAAAAAACATCCTTATTTGATGCAGTTATTTCATTTCACGGGAGCTCTATAACTTCATTTTTAGGGGCGAAGCTCCTTATAGAAGCACACGTTGTCCCTCGTAGCCATTGTAGTGTGTAACAAGTATAACATTTTGACCTCCAAGGTGGTGCCGGTGAGAGATTTCTTCTTTGCGTTGTTGAACAATAAAAAATAGTGCTCAATGTAAATGCCCATGGCTGCTAATGGAAAATGAAAGACAGGTGCATACGGCTTTTAGTTAACGCGCACGCTGTGATCCCCATTAGCAGCCATTGGCATGTACATTGAGCACTGTCGGACAAGAAAGGGTTGCTACGTTATACTCACTGGGTGTAATCTCCTTAGTTTTAGAAAGGTTTAGCGAGTGTTCAGCCGCAGTGCCATGAATACAATGAACTAGTATATACCATGAATAAACTCGAGGTGGTTAAAGGTGGAAAGTAGATACGAAGCGCGAGCCGTAAGAAAGTAAAAGCCGAATTCTCTTGTCTCTCATTTCCCATTAGCAGTCATTGGCAAGTACATTGAGCACTATCTGACAGGAAAAGGTTGCTACGTTATACTCGCTGGGTGTAACCTCCTTGGTTTTAGAAATGTTTAGCGAGCGTTGGGCCGCAGTGCCATGAATACAGTGAACTAGTATGTACCATGAACTCGAGGTGGTTAAAGGTGGGAAGTAGACCCGAAGCGCAAGCCCTAAGAAAGTGTGCGTCTGCCACTTCTTGTTTAGTCCTTGGAATGTCCGCTGAATGGCGGTGCTTCTATATGGGGAATATGTGATAAAAAGATCCGAAATGGTGGTATTTGGAGTGTTGAGTAGATGGACGTACAGGCACACAGACAGATGCATGGATGGACGAATGAACGGACGCAGGGGTGGATGCATGGATGAACGCAGGGACGGATGCACGAATAGACGCACGCGCGGACGGGCAGATGGACGCATGGACGGTCACACAGACGTACGCATGTACAGACGGAAGCAAGAACGAATGCACAGACGAATGCTTCGCCCCACTCTCCATCATTCACTCCGTGGATATGCTGCCAATTTTTTTTTACACATTGATCATGGAAGCTTTGGCTTTCAGAGCATCAGCACACTGACTCAAATTCAGCAGCTTCACGAATTAGCTTGTAAGCGATGCTTTCATTTTAAGATGTATTTAAGCTTCAAGCATTATACTTCTGCCGTTGGTCGTTGTTTCTCAAAAACACTAAAAGAATCAATAGTCTCAGAGGCCTTACTACAACTACCAGTGCTTCTTTTCTGATCACTATGGTTAGCCATTGTAAAGATCGCTTCAATCACTGCCTTTTTTCTGGCGGTTAAAGAAGTCCTTAGTTATTCGCGGAATAACCCGAAGCAAATATTGATGGTGTTGATCATAATCGGGTGAATTTAAACATTTTCCTCGCTACTCTTGTTCTTTTCAGCGCAGCTGCAGTTCCACACATACCGAGACCTGGCCCAGTTTCCCACGACGCTTTGAACTTTCGCCAGCTGCCGGACCTCGACGAATTGTTCGACGGTTACGACAAGCGGGCTTGGCCCACATATGGCACAGGTGAAAGAGGAATATCTCATTTGGTTCTCCTACCCACCGCTGCAATCCGTAGCGGTGGGTAGGAGACTGCAAGCCCGAAGGTCGTGGGATCGCATCCCGACCACGGCGGCAAAATGCTAGAAGCCCGCGTGCTTAGATCTAGGAGAGAGAGAGAGAATGATAGCAGAGCTGGAGAAGTTTGCCTCGTTTCTAATCTAACATGATACTCCAGGTACCAGGTGATTACTATGATATATACCGTGATAAACACATAACACATACAATCACAAACACGCACTACACTATTCACGCTCTGACGTTTTGTTAGGGCCGGTGACCTGTAAGAATGTCAGCAGCGCTTTTGTGGCGTGTAAAGCGTTCGAGTTGTTCCGCCACGGGCCTAGAATATCTGTCAACTCCAAGCACTTTAAAGAATACCAGGCGGTCGAAATTTCTGAAGCTACTGCACACTCATAATCGGCATCTCTCATAATGCAATCGTTTTTCTGGGACCTGAAACCTCTATAGAATTACTATTATAATTCTCTTTTGCGTGACGCGATGCACAAAGTGTGTACGTTCAAGTGTGATTAGATCATAAAAGTACGTAAGGGAAGAAGAGATAGAGAGAGAAAGCAATTGTCCATTTTGTGACTGCGTGATCGAGCGAATTCACATGTGTCCCAGTGCTTACAGACGTGCAGTGCTTTCTTAAGCATGCACGCGAAACGGCTTCTGAGGGAACTTATTATGATTAATAATTTACACATATTTCTGTTTGGTGGGATAGCGTTGGTAGAGAGCGGAGCCTATATTGCTTTTTTTTTTGCTGCTAACTGTGTGTAAGTGTGCGTTTATAATCCGCCCAGGCATTGCGCTTCGCAGCGAGCTATAAGGTCGCCAAAGTTTTCACACCCTTTATGCAACAGCACTTTTCCCAAATGAATTATCCACAATCTACAAATAGATTATATTTTTTTTCTCACAGGAGAGCCTACCAAAGTCGTAGTGGACATGCACATCAACACCCTAGGACCCATGAATGCGGAGGACATGGTGAGTCAACAGCTGTTTAGCCCATTAGCTACTGTTATCACTTATTCTGATGAAGTACTTTCTCTGCTTTTTATGCGCACATCCCGCTAAGCCTTGAAATGTGTGTGACAATGTTTCTCAAATCACCTTGTTACATACAGACAAAGTATATCGGGTGTCGGGCAGTAGACGAACAGCTGTTTGGGCTATAGTTGGCTGAATAACATTTTATGAGATGTTGCAGCGCAATAAGTAAAGTGCTGAAAGAAAAGCGTACGCCAGAAGGAAATAAACGGAAGGCAAAGAGGGGCAACACGAGCGCAGCACTCGTGTTGTACTGTACTGGTATTGTTGTACTGAAAGACTGCATCTTTTTTTTTGCCATTGACACCGGTATTTCAGGATTACGAGATGGACATATTTTTCCGGCAAGCCTGGCGGGACCCGAGGATATCACTGCGGCGTTTCGGCCACATGGATAACTTGACGGTGAATGGCGGTGCCCTGTTGGGACGTATGTGGAAGCCCGACTTGTACTTCGTGAACGCTGAGGAGGTCCGCACTCACTCCGTTACCATGCCCAACCAGCTGCTCAGGCTGTCGCCAGACGGGGACGTGCTCATCAGCATCCGGTGCGCGATGTGCCTCTCTGAAGCGTGATTAGGCTCATATGGCCCTTAACAAACCGCTGAACGCCAGACGCTCGTGGTGGGAGAAATAGATTAGGAGATAACTACTAAAGACGACATGCACTAGCTTTATGTACCTATAAAGCATCGTATTATTGCGCGAAAAGCTCACTAATGGATAATGAAAAGATTCAGGGTTCTTCCGTCACATCGGTTCCGCAGTGCAATTCCAAGATCTAGTAGTCAAGTCCCTAGAAGGAACTTGCTTACCTGATAGTGGTGGGCTAGTTGGTCGCACGTGATGTTGAGAACGGCACCACATTTTTTTGTGTGTGTGTGGAAAACACGAGCACACAAACAATAACACATAAAGCTCTGAGCTGTGGGTATCATTGTTTTTTCTTGTTTCGCTAAACTTTTGTCGCGGAGAGATCTTCGTTGGTTAGCGAGCCGTTGCGCCACCTGTGAGCAATGACAGAAATCAGACTGAACTGTCGCAGTTCTCGCCATTATATCTACCACGGCAAGAACTACGACAAGGACTTTCGAAAAACTTCAAAAAGGTATGTGGCCGCAGTATCACCTGTGAGAAGTAAATCAAGAACATTAAACCGTCGGCTCTCTTTTTATGCTGGTAGTTTCTTGCAAAAAAGAAAAGCTCGTTTTTCTGTCATTACGAGAGGGCCCAGAAACTACGTAAGTCGGAAGTACTGCGCGGTCCGGGAGAACATTCACTCCTGTGAATGATCATTTTCATACTGTCTATTTGATCATCACGTAGTCTGCTGGCGACCTGTTTACAACAGTACGCTATCTAGTAAAATGCGCTTATCAAGAGTGGAAAACCTCTTCACAGAGCTCTATACGCCAGGACGCCGCAACTTCGGTTGTGTGGCACTGTTTTGATTTATTTATTGCGTTCTATAATGAGTATAACGTTTATATTTCACATTTACTGTGAAGCTCTTCCTTGCTGGACTGACCGTTGGAACAATTGCAATAATACTTCACTTATTCAATATGACGTTTTCGTTTCTGTTTAGGCAAAAATTTATTTACACTATGTAAAAAAAAACAATAGTCATGTGCTTAGAAATATTTATTTTTACAGACATCAATAACATTTCGACAGATCATTTTCATGTTAGACATAAGTTAACGACCATGACAAAACGTACTTCATTTTCATGAACGTGGATATGAGACGACGTGAAAGGAACATGCACATTCTATGTTTCACACATAGACACACAAATAGGTGTCACAATAAGAAAGGTACACACATACATTGATTTAACCTCGCAGTTGCACTTCTTGTATGGCTACGTTGAACATTGTGCTAAGACGAGTATCCGTAATTTAACTGAGTTATACTGACCCAATGATTATGCCATTTTAGCTTTCAATTATAGAGTTTTATTTGGCCTCCTTTATTTTACGCACGTGGTAGCAAGTAAATTTAATTTTTAGCTCATGCTTATATACCGGGTGTTCAAAATTAAGCTTTATGATTTTTTTAAAATTAGGCGCTCGAAGGCACGTGAGAACCACTTGTGCAAATAAGTTAAGCGGCCAGGGGGACAGAAAGTTAGATGATAATTATCGCTGTCAGCAGCCCAATTAACTAAAATTTAATAATTAACTTTTTACTGGCTGCGGTAAGTTGGCATGTTTATATTGAAAAAATGTAGGCAGTGGTGTTTGTACACAGTTTCAGTTGGAAGATTTTTTCTAGCACGCCTGTGTTCCGAGATATCCGGCTCCAAAGTTTAATTGTCTTTCGCACGATTACGCATGCAAGAGGGTGAGGGTCCGCGCAAAGCTCCTCCCTAAAGTGACGCATCTGTTGCGTGTGGTGTTTAGTGTGTGAAGAGGGTGGAAGCGTAGGCATAGGTGATAGCAATTACCCTTGCCCTCTTCGGCCGGCGAAATCAAAATGTGACAGCGCGGTGCGCCATGAGCCTTACGCATGATCCTGATGAACGCGATAACAGGAGACCATTTTTCGCGACGTTTTTTCGTGACTTTAGATCACACTGAGACATCTTCTTGTGAACGCGTTAGCAGGACCGTCCTGCACTAGGGTGCCTCCGGTTAGAGCACAGCGTCTCTGCATTGAAGGTCTACCAAGGAAATCCACGTGGAGTCCTTTCGAGCTAATATGGCTGCTTCTGGCGTGAGGTATTCTACCAAAGTAAAAGTAGACGTGGTGCTTGCAATGGCTGAAATGAATGGCAACGCTTCGTTAGCAATGGAGCTTTACGCGTCTCGCCACCCACACCGTCCCCTTCCAACAAGGCCCACTTTCACAAACCTGTTTCGACGCTTCTGCACAACAGGCTCTGTCCACCTTCCGAGACGGACCAGGAAGGCAATCGTCGATGAAGACTTTGAAATCGACGTTGTCGCGTGCGTAACCTCGATGCCAGAGCTCAGCATCCGACAGATTGCCGATCAGTGCGGTCGCAGCATCGGAACAGTCACAAATGTTTTAAGAAAGCACAAGTTCCATCCATATCACGTTTACCTTCATCAGGACCTAAATGAGGCGGACTTTGAAAGGCGAGTTGACTTCTGCAATTGGGGCCTCATCAAAACTGATCAAGAAAATGACTTTTTGCACAGAATAATTTGGACTGATGAAGCTCGGTTTTGCCGAAATGGAAGTGTTAATCTTCACAACGCCCATTATTGGGCACAAGAAAACCCACACTGGCTGAGGCAGCACAAGCATCAAGTTCGCTGGAGTGTGAATGTGTGGTGCGGCATACTCGGGGACAGGATCATCGGACCTCACTTTTTTGAGGACAACTTGAACGGAAAGATGTACACAGAAGAAATATTAGGTGTTGTCATTGATGATCTTGTCTGCAGTCTTTCCCTGAATGACCTGCGCCAAGTATGGTTTCAGCACGATGGAGCACCACCACATTTTTCTACCAGGGCGAAGAACTGGTTGGACAGACGTTTTCCACAACAGTGGATTGGGCGCGCAGGAGCGATGTTTTGGCCACCAAGATCACCTGACCTTTCTCCGCTCGACTTTTTCCTTTGGGGCTACGTTAAAGATCGAGTTTACGTAACAGAGCCCAGCGATGTTAATGACATGAAGGACAGGATAACATCTGCCTGTGCGAGTATTCCTGCAGAAGTACTGCGCCGAGTCATCGAGTCGACGCGACAGCGGTTCATGCTTTGCGTTGCTGCCGAAGGCAGGCATTTTGAACACTTTTTGGGGCATTGACGTCTTGAGAGGTGAAGAGTTTCGATGAGATTTGTGCATGACCGAAATATGCTTATGTAGCAGCAGGAAATATGCGTTAGCAAGGATAAAACTGTTTCAGTTATTATTGGTGGAGTTGTTGCTCTTGTTTCAATAAAAGTTACAGTACTCGGACATCAGCAGTCACGCTATTCGCGTAGCCCAGGCAACGACCACGCATGCTTCTCTAGTGATTATTACGCACGCGCACTGGCATCCAGATTCTCCGCTCGCACCATTATCTCGGCATGGTATCTGCCACTATCGTTAGAGGCTCTGCAGTTGCGTGTTACGACACTGGTTGCAAGCGTTCTTCGATTTTTGATTTCGACGGCCGAGAGGGCAAGGGTAATTGTTATCACCTATGCCTACGCTTCCACCCTCTTCACACACTAAACACCACACGCAACAGATGCGTCACTTTAGGGAGGAGCTTTGCGCGGACCCTCACCCTCTTGCATGCGTAATCGTGCGAAAGACAATTAAACTTTGGAGCCGGATATCTCGGAACACAGGCGTGCTAGAAAAAATCTTCCAACTGAAACTGTGTACAAACACCACTGCCTACATTTCTCCAATATAAACATGCCAACTTACCGCAGCCAGTAAAAAGTTAATTATTAAATTTTAGTTAATTGGGCTGCTGACAGCGATAATTATCATCTAACTTTCTGTCCCCCTGGCCGCTTAACTTATTTGCACAAGTGGTTCTCACGTGCCTTCGAGCGCCTAATTTAAAAAAAATCATAAATCTTAATTTTGAACACCCGGTACTTTCATTGTTATTAGAAAGTGGTAGCAACACCTTGCGGAGTAATAATTTTTGCGCGAGTTCTTTATAAAAGTTCCTTGATTCACTCATCGCATTTTAGACGGGAATGAATTTATCATGCTTACAGGAGGTTTTCAGAAGCCTAAAATGGGAACAGTTAGGGATAAGAGTTAATGGAGAATACCTTAGTAACCTGGGCTTCGCCGATGTCATTGCACTGCTGAGTAACTCAGGGGACGAATTGCAACTCATGATTACGGAGTTAGACAAGGAGAGCAGAAAGGTGGGTCTTAAAATTAATCTGCAGAAAACGAAAGTAATGTACAACAACCTCGGAAAGGAGCAGCGCTTCGAGATAGGTAATAGTGCACTTGAAGTTGTAAAAGACTATGTCTACTTAGGGCAGGTAATAACCGCAGAGCCAAACCACGAGATTGAAGTAACTAGAAGAATAAGAATGGGGTGGAGCACATTCGGCAAGCACTCTCAAATTATGACAGGTAGATTGCCACTATCCCTCAAGAGGAAGGTATATAACAGCTGTATCTTGCCGGTACTTAGCTACGGAGCAGAAACCTGGAGGTTTACAAAGAGGGTTCAGCTTAAATTGAGGACGACGCAGCGAGCAATGGAAAGAAAAATGGTACGTGTAACCTTAAGAGACAAGAAGAGAGCAGAGTGGATTAAGCGACAAACGCGGGTTGAGGATATCATAGTTGAAATAAAGAAGAGGAAATGGACATGGGCCGAGCATGTAGCGCGTAGACAGGATAACCGCTGGTCATTAAGGGTAACTAACTGGATTCCCAGAGAAGGGAAGCGGGTTAGGGGGAGGCAGAGGGTTAGGTGGGCAGATGAGATTAAGAAGTTTGCGGGTATAAATTAGCAGCAGCAAGCACAGGACCGGGTTAACTGGCGGAACATGGGAGAGGCCTTTGTCCTGCAGTGGACGTAGTCAGGCTGATGATGACGATGATGAATTTATGACGCTGCGCAGGTTGAGTTTGAGACTTTCCTGTTTGATGTACTTCTACTATTTTCCATTCGACAAGCAGAGGTGCTTCGCCAAACTTCGTCCATGTAAGTCAGTCTATGTTCACTTCACCACTTTCTTTTTATTTTATTCAACGAGCATTTCTGCGTTATTTTGCTGCTTCTCTCGCAAACGCAATTTAAACTTTTCGCGGGCAGATATCAACACACTCAGCCAAGTGGTGTTCATTTGGCGAGAAGACCATCCTGTACATTTGGATCGACCGTTTCACATGCAGGACTTCAACCTCATAGACATGTCGTACGAGAACTACACCATTGAGCTCGAAAAAGGTACGTGTTTTGGCAGTGACTAGCTCTTGCTTTTATCTGAGCAGCTTTTTTTTTCTTGTTCGTTATTAAAATGCAGAAAGCGAGTTTATCGAGTCGTATTCTTCCTAGCATTTCATTGAAAGTTACCTCTGTATACAATACAATGTCTTTCAAGGCCCTTTCTCTTAACATTCTGTTACAAAGAGGGGAAATGAAGGGCTCGTTAAAATTTTGTTCTTTCTGAAACAGAACGTCAATGAGAACTAACCACAATCAACGGAAGGAAAGCACCGAAAATATTATTTGCGGGAATTGTTATATAAATGTGAAAGAGTTAAAGTGAAAAAAAAATTGGCAGCATATCCACGGAGTAAATGATGGAGAGTGGAGCGAAGCATTCGTCCGTCCATTCGTGCTTGCTTCCGTCTGACCATGCGTCCGTCTGTGTGACCGTCCATGCGTCCATCCGCCCGTCCGTGCGTGCGTCTATTCGTGCGTCTGTCCCTGCGTTCGTCCATGCATCCACCCCTGCGTCCGTTCATGCGTCCATCCATGCATCTGTCTGTGTGTCCGTTCGTCCATCTATTCAACACTCCATGTACCACCATCTCGCATCTTTTCATCATATATTCCTCATATAGAAGCACCGCTATCCAGCGGACATTCCAAGGACTAAACGAGAGGTCGCACACGCACACTTTCTTACGGCTTGCGCTTCGGGTCTACTTCCCACCTTTAACCACCTCGAGTTCATGGTATATACTAGTTCACTGTATTCATGGCACTGCGGCCCAACGCTCGCTAAACCTTTCTAAAGCTAAGGAGGTAACACCCAGCGAGTATAACGTAGCAACCCTTTCTTGTCAGATAGTGCTCAATTTACATGCCAATGGCTGCTAATGGGAATCGCAGCGTGCGCGTTAACTAAAAGCCGAATGTTCCTGTCTCTCATTCTCAATTAGCAGCCATTGGAATGTACATTGAGCACTATTTTTATTGTTCAATAACGCACAGAAGAAATCTCTCATTGGCACCACCTTGGAGGTCAAAATGTTATACTTGTTACATACTACAACGACTGCGAGGGACGAACGGGTGCCGCTATAAGGAGTTTCGCTCCTAAAAGGCAACTTTTCGCTAGCAGGATTCGAATCAGCAGCCACCGATTAACATTGAGTTATGGCGGTTGGTATTCTCCAGTAATTTTTACCGAGTGTGTCTGTGGACTTAAACGGGGTGTCTTTCATGAATTGATTGTTCTTTAGTTTTAAATAGTATTCCGTGTGAAGGTATAAGTTTTTTCTATTCTCTTTCCTCTCTCTCTCTCTCTCTCTCTCTGTAATATTCATATTATCCTTTCGAAGGATAGCAAACCGGGAATGTGCCTGGTTAACCTCCCTGCCTTGTTTTTTGTTCTTTCTTCCCTCTATTCTCACCAGTGTATCTAACATCCGTCCTTACTTGCATACAAGTAACCCCGATTAGAACAGCTTTATGCTGACTTGTGAAAGCTAAGTTACGACTATAGAGACGACAACGCTGAGTGGGCTTCTGCAGGATATGTATTAGCAAATGTTGGTAAGGGGTGCCATATTTCGGCCAACCAATGGCCAGTGAGGGCTTGTGCAGATGAAATTACGTTAAACATTGGTAAGCGCTGGCTATAGCCTGTGATAACAGCAGTGTAGCAGCGTTAAACACACGGGATACTGCTATCCCATGCGCTCCAGAAGCGAATTAAATGGGCTGGCTCATTTGATCTCCGCATCAGCCTTGTTGATCGCTCCCACTCGCATGCGTTTACCCGCGGGTACGTCATACGATGGACCAGGTATACTATGAATTCGGACGTTATTCAGAAAATTGAGGTGGCGGCAACATCTACGTCGAAGTGACCACGTGACTGCTATCGCAATGACGTCTTTCCAGTCATTCGGGTATAATGTACTTTTTACTTTTGTGCATCTTTCCGACGAATGCGCATAATCACCAGACAAAAAATATTGTGACGGGGCGAGATCTAGGCTTATAGGATAGCGTCCACCGAGAATCGGGAGCCGAACAAGATGGCTGAGTTACCTCTCGCGCAAGCGCCTAACGCACAGGCATCGTCTTCATCTTCGCAAAGTGCCACGCTTGCTCCTGTCGATGATGCACCGTAACATCCCTCCCTGTGGTGGAAGCGCCGTCAAGGCACTTAGTACGGCGGCAACGAACGAGCAGGGTGATGCGGTTTGAGTCTGGAAACGTGTACAACGTCCGTCTGGAGTGAGGGGGTCGAAGAGGCATTGTTTAGTAATGCGATCTCGTAGCTCACGTCACTGAGTTGTAACACTTTGTAGGGCCATGGTAGTGTGGTATTAGCTTCTCTGATAAGCCGACTTGGCGGTTTGGTGTCCAGAGAAGTACCAGAGACCCCGGCGAGAAGTGCACGCTTTGGTGGTGCTCGGCCTGTAAATTTGGCTGAATAAAAGTCTATTACTACTACTACTGCTTTGGTGGCGACTGTCATAGCGGTCTTTTTGGTGCGCTTGCGACAAGTGCAGCGGATGACGGGCAAGCTGACGGGCTGCTTGGGCTCGAGAAACGACATAGCTGGCGTACTCAGTAGACAAAGGGGCAGCCGAAGGAAGGAGCGTGTTAAATGGTAGTGCTGGATGTCGGCCAAATAGCAAATAAAACGGCGAATAACTGGCTGTGTCGTGCCGTGAAGAATTGTACGCGAACGTGACAAAGAGGAGTGCTTTGTCCCAGTCACGGTGATCTGGCGTAACGTACATTGACAGAATCTGCGTCAGCGTTCGGTTCAGACGCCCGGACAATCCATTTGTCTGTGGATGATAAGCGGTGGTAAGCTTGTGCTCAGTGGAGCAGGCGCGGAGAGTTTCATCCACAACACGTGAAAGGAAGTACCTTTCTCGATCAGTAAGCAGCTGCCGCGGAGCGGATTCAATGTGCATTAGCGACATATGAGAGAAGAGACTGTAATTACAACGAATATGTTATTTTTGTTTTTGGATGGACATTGCTTTGAATATCACACTGCCACTATCTTTCCTAAAGTTTTGTTATCACCGCGTTACACTGTAGTTCTCAGCGCAGACCGCGCCTATTGTTTTAAAGAAGCGTCAAGGCTGTCGTAGATCATTTTCATAAGACTACGCCCACACCACGAACGTTACAGATTATTCTGGAACCAACATGGCCACTTGCGATAACGCTGGAGTATTCGACAGTGCATGTATAAATGCCGACGCGCATCGTCGTTTGTCAGTTGATCAACGGCCAATGGTTTATTCGCTCCTCTAAGTGCCAGGGTTCATCGCTGTAATCTGACAATCAGTTTTCCGGCCAAAAGTTTGGCCCAAATAAACAGTTTCATTTTGGACAAAGTGTTCCTTCCTTCGTCAGCGGCATGACCCCATGGCAATACTGTGTGCATGTGCGCAAGTGGAACTTGCAGTTTTTGGCAAAAGGTTGTCCTGATGGAATCTCATGGTGTTGCTGCTAGTCTATTCCGTATTTCTGAATTCAACGGCAACTTATTCACTACCTCCCTGTCTTTTTTCCCTTTTTCCTACTTATTCTCTTCACTACCCTTAATGGTACTTGCCACTGGAGTTATATTAGGGTCATATTTAAACAACAATCTCTTACTGGTGTACTAATCCGGGCCATATTTTAACAATATATTTGAGCACATTAGGTGCTTAAACTTCACACGCACACGTCGCTTGTGATATAATTAAAAGCACTGATGAGATGCCTCATCCCTGTGAAGAGCCGACTGCTAGCTTCTGAAGTACTAAGTCAATTTAGAAATGAAAACACATTTTTGTGTATTTTCTATTTTTTTCAGGGTCTTTTTCGTGCCTCCAGGTTACCTTCCTACTAGAACGGCAGCAAGGGTTCCACATGATTCAGACGTATTTGCCAATCTACATACTGGTGTTCGTTTCTTGGCTTTCCCAGTGGATCAGGCCGGACTTTATTCCCCCCAGGTTTGTATCCCATACAACAATAGCACGTACAACGATACAGTAGTCCATTTCACAACTGAACTTCTGGAGGTCGAGTGTAATCACGCAAGGGGTCACTTAAAAAAAGTGACAGCTTCGTCTCAAGGGCGAAGCAATGAATGCGATAGCGAGGAATTGTAATGTCAAAAGAAGAACGCCAAGCAGCTGGGAAATTACTGCGCGCTGCTCAGGCACTCAGAATGAGGCACGAAAAGAACGCTTAGGAATACACACATGATGAACATGAACTGTCCCAGTTGTTACTTCCTCTCGGTCCTACTTTGGCTGTTGTTGCCAGTAATTCACATCTTTTGCAAACACAGTACCTGCAGTGACCAAAGTTATCTTCTTGTGGTCTATAGATTGAACTCGAAGATTAAAGTAAAAGCACAATAGGTAAAGAAAAAAAAACTCTTCACCAAGAAGTAAGCGCGTGTGCACGGGCGTCAACGCCACGTATGTCAAAGTACAAGTCGTAGGCGCTTATCTCAATTCCAGTGAAGCAAGACAGAGCTTGTGGCATCGAACTAGCAACCTCTCGCACCACAGTGCGTGACGCTAACTACGCCAAAATGCGCATGTAGCCAAGAGCACTAACGGCAAGCCATTTATATACACCATGTACCATTTGGTGGTCCTCAAAGCTCCTCAGCTTCGGCGTGTGTTGGTCATCAGTAGCGAGATGGTACGACGAGTGAGCGCTGGGCTGCTCTCAAGGTTGTCGCCTCTCGCGTTTCGGAGAGCGCCGCCTCTACGGATCGTGATCTCTTCAGCATGAGCGCTTATCAGTTTTCTGATTCGGGAGAGGACGAACGTCACTTCGCTCTGCTGCCGCGGAGGCATCCACGAATGGAGCACGCTGCTAACACGTGAAGAAGCAGGAGTTGTGGTAGTCGTTCGCGCTTATCTTGCGTATACTTGTGTGTTCGTTCTGTGCGCCTTTTTTTTGTTTATACCATGGTGCAAGAATACTTTAGGTGAGCGATTGGCGCGAAACGAGCGTTTGGTGGAGAGGGACCGATTATGTTCTTTTGTGCGGCGTGCCGATAGATGGCTCACCGGACTGAGCACCATGGCGGGCTGCTGGCAGATTCCGCAACATAGAGTTTTCCACAATACTTACTAGAGGGAACTCTGGCGCTAGTGTCTACGGGAGCTACGACGGACGGCGCTTCAGCGAGCATGGGAATGATGGGTAGTACACACATTTGTCTAATATTCGTACTTCTGGCCTGCCTTTGGCTCCGTGTGTGTTCGTGTGGCTTGGAGCTGTTTTCTTACGAATCAAGTATTAGCAAATGTTCAGCGGTTGCGCTTCACTATTTTATTTTTTAGACTTACTTTGCAAATTGGCTCACGAAGTTCAAAATCATTCAATCTTTACTTCAAAACAAAACCGAAACACAGCAATAAACGAAGCCGCAAGTACGATTCGCCGCCCGCAAGTACGAAGACTAGGCAAATGTGTGTACTATCCATCATTCCCATGGTTGCTGAATGATCGCCGCGCCAGAGTGCCCTCTAGTTAATTTTGAGAAACTCCATGTTCCACAAAGCACATCCGGCACGTAAGCGACGATTTCCAAATCTGATAAAACCGGGAAATCACGTGATATCAACCACGGGACACGCATAGAGCGGTGTCGCGAAGAGGGGGTCATAAGGAAGGAGGTTGACGGTGCGGCAAGGATGTTATAGCGACGATAAATGAGCACTGCTTCTTTGCTACGTCACGGGGCTTTCCTACGCCAAGACGAGGGGGGGGGGAGAGAGGAAGCTGGAGCAAAGTTTGTAGCGCCATCTCCCAGGCTTCTAGCGAAGCAGAACATTATCGGACAGCGAACAGTCCCGGCGTTCGCTCACTTAAACTATTCTTGCACCGTGGTTTACACAGAGCGCTTTAAGTGTCGAGCTGTGACAGTTGTTAGTCCATGCCCGTCCTGTGTATGCTTACTTCGTACGTGCTTTCTGCTTAAGGGGCACGCTGCAAGATTCGGGCTAACGCTGCTTGCCGTTCTGCGCGTGACTTTGCAATTTGTGGCTGTAGCGTTCATTCCTTCGCCCTTGTGGCGAAGCAATGCCCACTGAACGCTCAACTACCTCTGTGAAGACACGTTTTATTTTCGTATTTTACCCATTGCTAAAAAGATTGCCCGCAGCTTCCCTCGAGGGAACACTGAGGAGGATGCGGAGCATATAATTGGTTAACGGGGTGTTAAATTGCGACTTACTTGGGTCGATGGCTAAATTGGTTAACGTGGTTGTGAAATGGGGTGTTAAATTGCGACTTACTTGGGTCGATGGCTAATTTGGTTAACGTGTTTGTAGGAGGGGGTGTTAAATGAGTGAACACGTATGCGAAAGGGCGGCGCTGGTCGAAGGGACGTCGATCATTGTGTTTGTGGATTCGTTGGCATTCATTTCACCGCGACCTCGGACGTCGACGCGCCGTACAAACTAACCGACAAGCGGCAACTGAGCGAGCGAGCGCCGACCTTGAGTATATATACAGCGCGACGGCGCATGCGCTGTCAGCTGTTGAATGTTCTCGAAGCGCGACGGCGCATGCGCGCGTCAGCTGTCGAATGTTCGCTAAGTGCGACGGCGCATGCGCGTCCGCTGGAGAATCTGGAGAATTGTAGATTGTTCTCGAAGGGGAGAAGCGCGCGCGGCACAGATGGGGGGCGACGGCGCGACGGCGCATTCGCGCGTCAGCTGTCGAATGTTCGAGAAGGGGGAGAAGTGCAACGGCGCATGCGCGCCCGTCAGCTGCCGATGTTCTCGAAGCGCGACAGCGCATGCGCGCGCGTAAGATGGAGAATGTACTCGAAGGTTATCGAAAGGGGAGAAGCACGACGGCGCATGCGCGCGCGTCAGCTGCCGATGTCTTCGAAGCGCGACGGCGCATGCGCGCATCATCATACAGCTGGCGAATGTTCGTGAAGAGGAGAAGCACACGTGGTGTGTAGAGGAGGAAGGATGCACAGATGGTGGAGGAGAGAAGCGCGCGTGGTGTGGAGAGAAGGAAGGGATGCACAGATGGTGGAAGAAGGAGGAGGAAGCTTGCGGACGGCGCCGCACTACAAGCCTCGTGTATTAGATGCTCCGCATCTAAAAGAGAAATCAGCCACATTTGTTTTTTTTTCTTCCAAGCCTCGCAGGCCAACACCTTTTCTCTTGTCCGCGCGCGAGAGGCACGCATAGCGCTCTCACAACAAGCGCGAGCAGGTACCAGGCATTGCAGACGCTAACGCAGCAGCTCGCTGGCTCTCGTGGCAGAATACTTTACGGGACACTCTCGCTTTCGCTCTGTTTCCTCATCGGCTATATTAGCGAATTGATATTCCGTAGGACTAAACACATCATTGATGCTTCGCTAGCATTTGCTAAAAAGAAAAAAAAGCCCTTGCATACATGTTGCGAAATACCTACTGTAGAAAGTATGTGAGTTCTAAAAACCACGCATCACGCGTGCATACTGTCAGCATATGTGTTTTCTTTGTTTTTCTGCAGTTTCTTGCAAAAGAACCATATATTCCTCTCGGGTAGCCCTGACTTGCAACGTATATGACTATTTTAAAAGACGAACGTAAACTCTCTAGGGGGTAACAAGAATATCAGAAGATTGCATAATTACCTCGAAAGAAAGTTCACGTGATTAGTTATGGAGTCATATACATAGCAAACCAGTACTCTCAAAAGGGAATCAAAGGACTGCTTTTTTTTTACTTAGAAAGTAGACGTTTCGTTATCAATTAACTTTCAAGCCTTTCAAGCTTTCTCAAGAGTGAATCTCAATCTTTAGCTCAGGGCGCATCGCTCCTGCACTTCTGCTAACGCATGTTCAAGCTTTCTATATTAATTCACAGCGACCCAAGCGCCAAGCTCGAATTGACACTGACGCTGTTGCTCTTGCGGTAAAACAGCGCCAGCGCTGAGAGGGAACCCGATTAAAAGATAATCTGGTCGCTTGTTTTCACTGGCGCTGTTTTTATATAAGTATGAATCAACTAGCCTAAAGATGCACTTAAGAAGAACGGCTATTTCGGCTAGTTGGTTAAATTCCATGGTAATAAGGGTTGCAGCGCAACCTCGAAGGTGCCAGAAGAAACGTGAAACGGAAAGCGAGGCAAGGAAAGCAAAGAGGACAACACAAGCGCTGACTACCAACTGATTCTATTTTTCGCAGCACATATGATAATATATACAACAGGCGACCTTGTAACAGCAAACGTGAAAAACGTGACATATTCTGGGGAAGTGTCCGATAAAAAGAAGGCACAATGATAAACACACACAGTCTAGCACCTTCGTGCTTGCGCTGCAACCTTTATTACCACGTAAAGATGCACCATGACACTGTTATTTACCCAATTTTTCAAATTTACGCAGAGCCATAATCGGAGTGAACACGTTACTGACGATGGCGAGCATCTACCTGTCGCTGAGCACGCACCTGCCCAAGGTGTCGTATAACAAGGCCGTTGACGTTTGGCTCGTTGCGTGCATTCTCCTCATCATCGGATCGCTGATCGAGTTTGGCATCGCGAACTACCTTTTCCGAAGCAGGCTCACTCGCTCCGAATTTCTACAAGCACTGAGTGTCTTCAAGGTGAGAAAAAACGGCAGCCAAATGGTTGCATGCCCATTTTCCACCTCTGGGATTGAAAGGGGGGCGAAAGGGGGGGGGGTTGTGCGTACCCTTCATTTAGAAGGGGGAAGAGTGGTTGTTGGAAGTATGGCCGTTCATGTTATGCTAGTGGTGGCGTGTTCGTGTGCCAGATTACATTCTACTAAATTCATTTATTTATAGCACTAAATTGGTCGCAAATCAATTGTTGGCTGAATGGATAAAGGCACATTATGAACATTTCCTCTGAGTCGGGGTGACGGTCAGCACGACCGACCTTTTTATTAGTCATCTTCATGTTTTGCCATGGTACTAACAAGTTGCCGTTATGACTTTGACCACTCTTTTTGCTCAAGTATCACGCAGTGCAGTGTAGTATTACTACAATTAAAAAGTAAAACTTTTACAATGCTGTAGGTCTACATGTACGTGTGCTATTCTGCACACGTACATTTTCGTGTATATTTCACACACACACATGCACATTTTCGTGTATACTAGGGACTGCCGAACTGAACACTAAACACTAAACAGAATCTCTTAGATAAAGCACATTGGAAAAATGTGTTCTACAAAGGCCACGACATAGTATAGTAGGCTGATTATTGAAGGCAAAGTCTAGGTGAGCATCTACTGATTGATAGTGCAGCACCGGTAAGTGAATGAGAAGTCACGCGCACTCTATTGCACTTCGGTCGTTTTCATAAGTAAAAGTGGAAGCATCGTAAGTTTGGTTTGGTTCATTTAGAAAACAGTTGTATAGAAATAGTAGAGTACGAAGTACTCTGAATCGTTGAACACTTTCCCCAGACAAAAAAAAATGAATGCCGCTGTTTGACTTAGTGAGATTTAAAGAGCAGCTAAGAACGGGAAGTATTTACCTTATTCCACGGGTCAGCCCACTTGTGGATTTCTGAGCGAAACGGAAATTTTGTCAACGACTGCTGAGCCTAAACCTTAAACAACCATTACTACCCAAGAAAACCTGCAGCTTTTTCAGTCATTGGTAGGAAGTATTCATATGCTTCAGTTCAGGTCACATTGCACAAGCACAGACTCGTGGTTTCTAGTTTGTCATAAATATTTTTTCCTCAACTGAATAGCCAATAGAATAAAGTGTGTAATTGAAGGAGTGGTAGGGTCAGAGCTGTCATCTCGCTTACATGCCTTCCGTAAGCTGTGCATGCTCACGAAGTAAAACATATCATAAGGCACTCCATCAAGCAAATTGTAGCAAAGAATAACGTATATAGTAAAAAATAATGACAAAACTGAATTAGAAAGCTGGCAAGACTGTGTGCTTGAGTTATCTGCTTCGGGGGACGTTCAGAAGGTTGGTGCGTGGATTAACGTTAGAAAGTGTATACGTAGTGTGGTGGATTGCTCATCTCTGGTACAGCATATATCCTCTCTCAGCTTCCAGGTCAATGTACGCTATACACGAAAACAGGGAATATTGCATTTTGTCTGTTCAAAACAAATCGCCCGTGCTAAAGCTTTTCAGCTGGCGCAGATCTCGATAATGAAGCACTGGTTTGCTTTTTACGGCCCATCTGTCTTCACCTTTCGCGCACGTTTTGTTGACCTTCCAGAAGGACAAGTACCCTAAAGACCCCAGCGGCCTTCCTTTGAACCAGAGGAGAGCTCTCACCGTAGAACGTTACACACGGGCGATGTTGCCGCTGCTATTCCTAGCACTGAACATTGTCTACTGGTCTGTGTACCTCAGCAGGCCCCTTGTGGATGCCGATGAGATGTGAGAATGGAGGCAGTGTAACTAGAATCAAGGGGCACTAAACAGAATCTCTTAAATAAAGCGCATTGGAAAAATGTGTTCTACAGGGGCCACGACATAGTCTAATAGGCTGATTATTAAGCAAAGTCTAGGTGAGCATCTACTGATTGATAGTGCAGCACCGGTAAGTGAATCAGAAGTCACGGGTTGCAGGGCACTCTATTGCACTTCGGTCGTTTTCATAAGTAAAAGTGGAAGCATCGTAAGTTTGGTCTGGTTCATTTAGAAAACAGTTACCCGCTTTATCTGATTCAATACTTTTATATTGAAAACCGGCTGTTGCTTAATACGGTAAATGGTGTGCAGACTCCATGAAATTTCGTAAAGTCATGGCTTTCGGCATCGTGCAGTAATGTCGTCCCCGCCTTTCACTTCTAGTTAAATGATGCTTATCAAACTTCTTATCACAGTAAAAAGTGTTCGTAATGTTCTAACAAATAAAGCTTTCAATACAACTGAATTGTAACGTTCTTTTTTATTCACCATTGAGAAGAAAGTTTATGTCACCTGTAAAGTCGAAGACGCGACGCGTGCTTGTGGCCAACAAGAAGCGCGTCATACTTTTCTTTATGAATTTTATGTGCAACGGTGGTGTTATAAATTCGCAGCTAACCGTAGTGGTCGACACTGGATTAAGTTTTACAACGTGGGGCTCGGCACACTGTTGCGAACAAAATCCACGAGCAGGACACCTAACCTGCTAAGCTACAGAGAAAGAAACAAGTCATCGTTACTTGAGTGTCGTAGACATTATACTACTTTAGTTTCATAACCAGATTACACCATTGGGTTGGTTTTATTATTTTTATGCGCGAATATACGCCGAAGTGAAATTATACCCGTGTTATGAACAACAAAAATAAATAAGTAAAAGCCAGGCAAGAACCCTCTACTAAGAAGTTTCCAGATAGTTATCAGCATTTCTTTATGCCAGCATTCTATGAAATTCATGCAAATTTGTTGAATCCAGTTATGTGAAGATCTTTGCGAAGACGTGGTTACAGGTTGGAGTCGTAGCACACTGCTGTAAACTCGCACGTGTGGCTCAGAACAGCAACAAACGGTTCCACATCTCTTCGCGGTACGCCTCAATAGCGTTACGTGTTCGCAGCAGAGCAGCAGAGTTATATCACTGACAACAACTGCTATCTACTTAACTTTGAATGCCCAACGCTGTAATGCAGTGTATTTTCATTGTTACATAATGATCTCTGATACATCTTATCAAGCTACAAAGAACAAGAGAGTATTTCTCAGAACAGCCAGTGTACGCTTGTTCATCGCTACCGCTTATAAATTTAAACTTAAAATCTCAAATGGTAACTTTCCGTGTTACTTGGGAATCTTGACAACACTCTGATAGAGAGGAACACACTTTATTTTGAGCTCTAGAGTGCCTAATAGGGCAGGACGGTACCGGTGACGTAACGAGGAACACCAAACCCTTTTCCCCTTCCTACGAATTGTTTTTCGCCATGTTATTGTGGTGAGTAAGGGGGTTTACTCAATGGGCCCAGGTCATTGAACGCACTCAAGACAACCTGATAACACGAAGACGTTCTTTATATCGGACGAGAACAAGAACACACACGAATAAATCTCAAAGAACATCAGGACGCTACGAGGTGAGAGAGGGTCTACTGGGAAGTTCCTGTTCACGCGAGAAGAAAGTCTACGTCGTTGTGGTCAGCGTGCTTCACTCACGCGACACCAAGTCTACATGACCACACTCAGGCGCACCGTCGTTGCGGTGAACGTAGCACCGGCAACATTGCGTTGAGTCCGTCGCGGTAGCGTCCATGGTGGGAACACGCCCTCTCGTGTAGCTCACTGGCTCGAGCTTACGTCGATGCCCCGCACCCTGAAATCTTGCTGGTGTCCAGGTCACGCTCGAACGGGGCAAGTGCCCAGGACACGGGGTCGAAAGCCCCGACAGTCATCGAAGCCGCCCGCGCACGCTCGCTGCACCAGTTTTCTTTCTTCTCCTCGTTCAGTGAATCTTTCGCTCCGATTTGCCCCTACGGTGCTCTTGTTACACAGTGCGAAAAATGACCATCCAAAATGGGTGCCCCCCTCCCCCCCCACAATATGAGAACGTGCCCCACCCCACTTCCGAAAAAAATTCTGCCTACGGCCCTGGTGGTACATGTTCAAGAAAACGAGAAACGTGCGAAACAAAGTAGAATGGCCGAGAGAGACCATGCGCTGACTTACAACCAAAACTTTATTTCGCAGGTAGATCGTGTATATATATATATATATATATATATATATATATATATATATATATATATATATATATATATGCACTGATGACGAAATGCTGTGAAAGAAAGGAGAACAACGGTAAGGTATCGGTTAAAAATTCAGTGTAATTATCTGAAAAATGGTAAAGCCATCACCAATTATTTTAAGCTGGTCTGGTAGTTCTCCTTGGGGGCGAGCGAAACGAGGAAAAAAGGTCCATCAGGCACTGTCCCGTCCGAAGAGGTTAAATTTTTTTTAAACCTTCTTGGTCCCTTACCATTATTCGATAATGATGGCAGTGGTCCATGGGGAGGACGCGCGCGCCGCCTCGAAGTCGTTGGACCCGCGTGACATCTTCGGCTTAGCGCGTGTAAAAGAGTTAGGCGTTTTTTTTAAAAGCTTCTTGACAAGAAATCTGCACAGCATCATAACGTGAAGACGAAGAAGAAGATGACGAAGAAGAAGACAAGCCACGTTCACAGTCAGCCGCAGGGAAGGAAGCAAGCAAGCTTTTGTCGCATACGCAACTCAGGAACGTTAACTAGGTAAGTGAAAATTTTGTACCAACGGGAAACCGAGGCGGGGCTTTACTAATGCTTTCCACTCGAGGTGCCCTCCGTTTCTTCGCGCCGATGCTGATGCAGAACGGCCTTTCTGGTGTAATCACCTAGTTCTGTACGACTCTCCCTTGTCCAAAGCAGCCAGTCGGCCACTTCAGCCTCTATTTTTGTTTTGCAAGAATATGCAAAGACTGGTGTGGTAACGGTACCAAACATAGTCATATGGTATGCCTTGTCCTTGTGCAACAATTAAAGCGTGAACGAAAGCTTATAGGTAACGCGAGGTCGTAGGGGCGTATACGCACTAACGTACATAGCAGCGCGTTAAACCATTCCAGGGAAGTGTGATTCAGACTCTACTCCTACAAAACGTGGCTGACACGCGTACACGTTGGGTCATCCTGGAGGAGGCACTGTAATTACTCTACAAAAGTAAATATGACCTGTGCTCTGGCATGTTGATTTCCATAGCGAAATCAATAAATTATTTTTATAAGCCTTAGCTATACTCAAGGGAAATATCAGGGTGTGCTGGTGTTAGAGACTTCGGAGGTATCAATATAGGCTTACACTAAGGCGGTGGGTGAAACTTCAACACCTTTAATAAGAAACCCCGCCTACGCGCTTGAGTATAATTGATATCCATCATATTCAAAGGCATAGGTTATCTTATGAAGTAACTGCTCAACTGGTTGGAATGGTGTTTCTGTAAAACACAAGGAGAGCTCACAGGTTCTACCAAACGCCCACTCTACTTTTTTCCCCCACACTTAGGCACGAACAATGAGACCAATTTATATGCAGATAATATAAGATCATGGGTCATTCCTATTGCCCATTACGTTTAGTTAAAGTTATTGCTGAACTATTTACTTTTGAACTTTTACAAAGCTATCTCATTACTCTATGGCAGGGTAACCGTATGAATGCTATGTAGCACAACACTAATTTTGAGAAATGTAGTAGCAAAACAAGCATAGCCGGCGCTTACATACCGCGAAATGCTACGTTGAATTTCTCCCTAATTATGATGCTGGTCGGTAAAAGCACTCGTCCGTATGCAGGTTAAATGGCGAGTTTCGGAGCCTCGTCCCAGAGGAGGCCAGAACGTTTCGCAGTAGCAAGCGTCAACGTGTCAGCCTTGCCTGGCGCTAAAGACGCTACTAGCCGATCGAAAGGAGCTGTGATCGACGACCTCTTACCTTGCACTGCTGCCGAGCACCAAACTTGCCACATTGTAGGGCAACTCGCCGTGTGGAACCAGCTACTCTTCCCGGCCAGGCTGGAATTGAAAGTCGTGTCTTCCAACCACGGGCAGCTATGCCTGACTAGCTTTGCCGAACCAGAGCTGCACCTGCCAGAGCCTGTAGAACTTGAGTCGCACCAAGCTGCTACGCTTTTGTATGGCTTGCTCAAGAGGCACCGCTGCGTGGGATCGCTCAACCTGACGCTTTCAACGCTAGCTAGCCGCTGGACGCTTCTATGCGCCGCTTTCGAAGGCAACTCATCGCTGCGAACCTTGAGGATGGACGTGTCGGAGTTTGTCATGCAGCAACCCGTATTCCTCGCCATATCCTCATTGAAGTGCCTGGAGGAACTAGAGTGCCCCTCCTTCGCCGAGTCTATGCGGGGAGTTCCTGCGACTCTTTCGCAGTTTGTCCGGAACACAAAATCACTCGCTGTTCTGAAGATACCAGGGTTGCGAATGAGGATTGACGGCGCCAGGAAGCTGACTGCGGCTCTTAAATCAAACGTCAGCATAAAAGAACTTGCTCTCCACGGCTCTGTTGTTTGCCGCGCTCGTCGAGGGGCATTCACGGAGTACCTGAGAGCGACCATCACACTGACTTCTCTCAGCGTTGTGGCAGAAGTGGGGAAGTCGCGAGGTTGCTTTACTCGGATCGTCGAAGGCCTCCTTGTAAACAGAACGGTTTCTAATGTCGAGCTCAAGTACGTCCCGATTGACCCCGACTGCATCGAGCAAACGGCAACCATGTTCCGCGAAAATACCGTGCTGCGTGTTTTCAACGTGTCCTTCTCCCACGACACGACCATTCGGAATCGATGTAATAGCTGGCTTTTAGCGGTCGCGAACAACTACACTTTGCAGGAGCTGAGGCTTCCGTTTCACATCTGCAATACTGAACAGTGGACCACTTTTCTCAGAGCCATCTCGAAGAAAGAGAATCTCAAGAAGGTGACCGTCGACGTGAAGATGTGGTTTTATCCTCGCCTGGAAGGTATGTGCGCGGCCCTCAGAGAAAGCGGCGGAGAAGGCAAGGTCTCTTTCGGCACCTACTATATCTCGGACAATTTTGATTTGATCGAATACAGCACGTTTTCCGACGTTGAAGTGTCTCTCTACTCGACCGTTGCGAACGCCCTCTTGCAACGGTTGCCCACGTGCAGCCACATCACATGTATTCGCCTGCACATATGCACGGGTGACGTGGCACTCTGTGCCGCCGTCGCCGATTACATAGGCGAAACGCGAGCGCTTCTGAAACTACAGTTGTACATGAACTCGGGCGAAGACCGCGATGATGTCCACAGGTCGTGGGAGCTCATTGTCCAGGCGCTGCCTCGGAACACGAGCATAAAGGAGCTGCAGTTTGAAATGGACACCCGTGACGACGTCGTTGAGGAGCACCACGTGGAGAGCTTGGCAGAAGCGATCTTGTCCATGAAGAACATACGCGAGCTGCACTTCGAAGGCTACCGGGTGGCCATAACGAGCGCGTTCATTCGCCGTCTTTCAGCGAACATCGCGGACACGTACACCTTGCAGAACGTCACCTTACTCGGTCGCATAGACTGGAGTGCGGCGTTGGACTGGGTGTCCATTCGTAAAGTGGCTCTCCGCAACAGCGGCATGGTGTCCCGGGCAGCTCTCTTTGCGAGCGGTCGTCGGCGCGACGGGTGAGTACAGGGTACTCGGTACTCACGGTTTAGCGCACATTTTGGAGTAGTATAGTGATGTGCCAATCTGGTGCGCATGCCTTTCAGAGGAGTAGGAGACTGAAGTGTTCAATAACCTGTAGCACGCAAATTACAGTGTTGAACCTCGACATAGCAAATACAGGTATAAAATATTCGCTTATAACGAAGTAAATAAGTAATGGTATGTCCATACACGTAGTGTAACAAAAATTTATTTGAAGCAAATTTTTCAATATAACGAAGTCATTTTGGTGTCATATGCGAATTCGTTTTAGCGATGTATTACTTTTTAGGGGAACAGGGTAAGTCACAGAAGTGCATGCAAGTGTTGACTTTCGATGAAATCTTCGATAGGGGGCGTTTTATGGAACACCAGAACGCTTCTTTTCATTCGCACATCACGATGATGCGCGTAGATGCTGAGTAATATTTGTAATAAAAAAATATCAGAAGGCCGCCGAAAGATCCTTCAAGCTGTTTCGAAAAGTAGTAGTAATAAGTCTTGCCCCCGCCTATAAGGATTCTTTGTGTGCCAACGAGCATTCAAGAAAAAAGGAAGGAGAGTCACACTCGTCGCTGCGAACGTAGAAAATTCTAATACAGTTTTTAGGCTTGCAGAAGCTGTTAATAATGTACAAAATAAGTAGGCTATTAATATTGATAAAATCACTGAATCAAGCCACATGCTTGTCTAGTGAAGCTTTTCATATGACAGAATCCTCAGTAGCATAGCAAATAGAGGCCAGCATTCAATTATTTTTTATTCCATAAGAATAATGAGACACCATTGGTATATAAGAATGACATTGTAATTGGTTTTACATTAGTCTTTTACATATTCTACTGAAACTGCTCTTGTCATGTCACGCATACGTGTTGACTAATTCAACTCATGACTGCAGTGCGATTCTTGACTTCTCACTACTCCTTTGAATCATGAAGTGTGCTGCGTTTGCATAAAAAAGATACTGAAAATGAAAGGCCAGCTTTTACCACCACATAGATTTTAGGTCTTTATTGTATTTTGTACCACACAGTCAACTTTAAAATTACTCTCAAACAACAACAGTGCTGTGCTATCAAAATTTTTTGATAGCTTTGCATGTTGTGAAGCGTGATGAGTGTACAGAACGCATTCCTAGAGGCGCAATTGAAAATCGGAACAGGTACTGTGCCCGCTCCCTGGAGCTGGTCTGGCGGTGTCCCGTGCTGCTGGAAGAAATGGCCCAGCAGGAACACCTGAGCGTCAGCGAAGCCAAATTCATTCTCCAAGGCGCCCTCAAGCAAATCGAGAGCATGAACGACTACATGCGATTCGCCGGAGTCGTGAAGGAGCGAGTCGTGTGCCGCGAGTGCGAAGACGGTCGCACGCAGCTCGACAACCTCAACGAGCATTGCTGGTACCGACTCAGGCGCTACCTGACGCTTGGCGATGTCAAGGGAGTCCCAGATTTGGCGACGGTGAATGCCGACGTACGCTGAACGTTCGCACGGCGTACGACACGGACGAAATCGGTTGTTTTAAACCCCGTGCAACCGTACGTCGTCTTCACGGTGTATATTATCTAAATAGAGCAATGTATACCAGTAATGCTGGTTTGCTTAACTAGAAGGCATAGTTTACAATTTTGTAACATATAACATTGAAAGCGTTGCTGCAGCACAGCGTATACTAAAAATAAAATGAAATAGTCTGAATTTGAACCTGCCCCATTTTAGGCCTACATTGCGTAAGAATGAAGGAAACAATTGCTCCATTAAAACAGCACTCGCTTTCTGTCAACCGCTTTGTGCCAAGATACAGGGATACGAATCTAAGACAAATTTTTATTCCTAGATTGCGCAATTAATCCCAACTTCATCTTATTATGTCATTATTTAGGCTAATTCGCAGCGCTCTGTGGCCCAATGTTTATTAATTTTGTTGGCTTTAGATGCCACTATAATAAAAATTGATTTAAGGTCTTTTTTCGACATAATTTGCACATTTTCATGTACAGGGCTTGCATGGAGTCGCTACAGAGACAGAATGGTCATCCAGGTTCAGTTTGCGCACTCCTTGAAGGCATAAAATGTGATAAATTTAGTCAACTGTGAGGCTATAGGGCCTTTCTTATAGCTTGCGATGTGGCGGCTAATATGCACTTGTATACATTTGTAATCAGTGTACAATGATTTCCCGTTAATTTGCGTGGTCCCTTTTTTACTGGATGATAGCTAAACGTTTTTCCTGCATACTTTCAATCCCGTTTGGTTGAATATATTCGTCATTTTGTGTCGCACTCCTGAAAACAACCCTACGGCAAGAATAAAGCCCCCAAACAATCTTCTCGTCTCTTTTTAATCGTGCCATTTTGTGACTAACGAACCGATACCAGGCCAACAAATTTTCAATCCTACTTTCGCTCTGTTTCTTTCTAAGCATCATGGCTCAGTAAATATTGGACATCTAGTCTTTTCACGGCGAAGGCCCACACTATGCGGAAACCTGGCACGTGCACTGCAGGACCACATTTCTGTTTGTTTCACGAAGCAGCAATCATTCAAGGCACTCATAAGTGCCTGCATGCTAAACATTTAGAAAGCTTCGTTTTTTTTTCACTGTCAACATACCATAATCACGCCAGGCACCTAGCCAGGATTTTTGCTCGATGGGTTTAATTGTTCGAAGTAAATCCTTTCATGGCAAATAGAAAGAAGGTTGCCCGGGAATATAGAAGGTGCTTACTTATTCGAAGAAAGCCCCACCGCGGTGCTCTAGTGGATGAGGTAGTCGATTGCTGACCCGCAAGTCACGGAATTGAATCCCGGCTTCGGCGGCTGTATTTCCGATGGAGGCGAAAATGCTGTAGGCCCGTGTGCTCAAATTCGGGTGCAGGTTAAAGAACCTAAGGTGTTCTAAATTTCTGGAGCCCTCCACTACGCCGTCTCTCATAATCATATGGTGGTTTTGGGACGTTAAACCTCACATATCAATAAATCAATTATTCAAGGAAATCGAGATGTTTTTTTTTTTTCAGAGGAGATGCAAGACCTTATTGTTCAAAAGAAAATCCTTTCATGACCATTAGAAACGAAGGTGGTCGGAAATATAGAATGCGCTTATTTATTAGAACAACACGAGAACAATGTGAAATGCAACACAAGAGCCGAGTTAATCAGCGACCGAAAGCAAATTTTGACGCTGCAGTAAAGATATAATGTGTGTGCACCAGAATGAATGCTTTCGTAGCAAATAACCTCAATGAAGAAGGGTCGTACAGAGTCAGTAACAAAAAGACGAGTGACAAAAAAAAGGGGGGGGGGGATGGAAGGGAACCGGTTGTCCACTTACGCATGTGTGGCGAAAAATATACATGGAACGCTTTATTTGCTGAACTTCTAACACCTTGTCTTCACAACAGGCCTGCGAAAAAAAAAAACGGGAGCCAATTTATGGCACAAATATTTACCCTTAGAACACACACTCGGGAAAACAATTTTATGGCATAACAAAAAACTAAAACATTGGTGCTTCTCTAACACACAAGAGGCAGAACGTTAACATTCATTTTAGCAAGCAATTTTCGTGAATAATATTGTGAATGGTTTTACGATATAGTTAAGGTCATTGCAAAAGAAAAAAAAGGAACATGTACCCTGGCCAAAGAGAGTGGTTCACTCTACAATTTTCATGCGTCGCGGTTTCTCCATAAACAGAGTCGTAATTTTGCCGACATTCACTTGTATCCGGTGAGTGAACATTAGAGCTGGACCTTCAAGCCACTCTTCAGCCATCCGGTTCCTCAAATACGTTTTCACTCTTTTCGGTGTCGAGAAGCTAGCTGTGTTCTGCATAGACTCTACTTATTGGGGATTGCTGTGGTATAATCGTTCAGCTGTTATCATATTTACGTTGTGCCATGCCGCCCCTACCGGGGCAACACCCTGTGCATGCGTGCCATACAGGCCCATGTACATATTCAGAGTAAATAAAGAGTACGGGGGTTTTTCCCGTTCGTGTTCAACACGGTGTCGTTCATCACGGAAACACGACATGGTGTCAGAAGTGTAGCGCATTGCTTTTCCAGCTTTGACGAGTGCAGAAAAAACGGGTTTCTGCCAGCCCTTCCCGGTACAACAGCCAACAAGCTTCAACTTTGACCAGGTGTCAGAGTGGCCGGCGTGGGTGCAAGACTTCGATGATTATCGATTTGCTTCCGGCCTTAGCGAGCGAACTGGGGAGGCCCAGATATGTACGCTGATGTATACGATGGGGCGACATGCTCGCAACATATTCCGGACCTTTGAATTATCGTGAATTATCGGGAGAACAGTCAAAGGACTATGAAGTGGTGAAGAAACGCTTCGACGCATACTTAGTTGCCACACGGAATTCGGTCTACGAAAGTGCGCGCTTCCATCGTTGCCAGCAAGCTGCAGGTGAATTGGTGGACCAGTACGTGACGGCATTACATACGCTGGCAGATAGGTGTGACAATGGCGTGATGAAAGAGAGGATGATCCTCGACCGTTTCGTAGTTGAACTACGGGACTCCAAGCTGTCCGAGGCCCTCCAAATGGACGCAACACTGAATCTGAAAACTCAACTGTCCAGGGCAAGAACGAAAGAAGCGGTACAACAACAGCACGATCTTCCCAGCAGTGCGTACCACCAAGCAACCAGCCTTGAGGTCGATGCAGTTCATCGAGAAGCTTGCGGGTGGGCAGAGCACCAACGTGTCAAAAAAGACGTCCGAAAGTGTGCGGCGAGTGGCAGAGCCCGTCATTGGAAGTCATCGTGTCCTGCAAAAGGAGAAATCTGTTACGCGTGCCAACGATGGGGACACTTCGCTGTGGTGTGCTCACAAAGGCAGGACTTCACGAATGCCGAAGCAAGTGCATCCGAGGTAGGCCTGTGCAGTATTTGCCGGAGTCATGCTTCGAGTGAGCAATTAGATCGAAGGGGTGTAACGTACTTTGTTGGGACTTTAGCTCGTATGATTGCAAGAGCTCGCTTTGTTCAAGTCGCTATTGACAGGGTGACCGTATCTGCTAAAGTCGACACAGGAGCCGAGGTCAACGTTGTTCCAGCATCCTTCCCTGGTGTACCGAAAGATCTGCAGCTGTCTAACGTAATTTTGAAGGGGCCAGGCAGTGAAGTGTTAGACCTAAAAGGAAAATTCACTGCCAATATTCTGTGGAGACGATGTCAGGTTAGGCAGGACGATTTTTGTCAACTCAGCGAGTAATGTCATTTTAGGCTTGCCAGCAATAGAAGCTTTAGGGATTGTGAAATTTGTAGACGATGCCTCAGTTCATCAAACTGTGCAAACGCGCTTCCTTTCTCTGTTCCACGGTTTAGGTACCATGAAAGGAGAATACTGTATTAGTCTCAAAGAAGACGCAGTGCCCTATGCTATTCACACCGCTCGTCGTATACCCATCCCGCTGAGGGATGGCGTGAAATGCGAGCTACAGGAAATGGAAAGAAACGGAGTCATTCGTAAAGTTGAAGGGCCGACCGAATGGTGTGCTGGCATAGTGCCCGTCTTGAAGCCTTCCGGGCAAGTTCGGATCTGTGTTGATCTTACGCAGTTGAATAAGAGTGTGAAACGTGAGCGGTTCGTGCTCCCCACTGTTGATGAGACACTTGCGCTGCTTATCAGTGCAATGGTGTTTTCTAAACTTGACGCGAACTCGGGATTCCATCAGGTAAAGCTAAGCAAGGGTTCTCAGCTACTGACAACGTTTATTACTCCTTTTGGACGTTATTGCTTTGAGCATCTGCCGTTCGGAATAACATCTGCTCCTGAGTATTTTCAAAGGCAGATGCGTGAAACCCTTGATGGAGTGCCGGGATTCGTAAACCTAATGGACGATGTACTGATCTTTTGTTCGTCTCAGAAAGAACATGATGAGAGACTGTTCCGGATTTTAAACCGATTTGCAGAAGCCGGCGTAACCCTGAATCGACAAAAATGCCAATTCAGTGTAAAAGAGCTTTGTTTTTTGGAATGCCGAGTGAGCAAAGATGGCATACGACCGGACCCAGCTAAAGTTAGGGCGATCACTGATCTGTAGCCACCGGAAAATGGAAGCGACATGCGCCGATTCCTTGGTCTCGAAAATCATTGCTCGCGGTTTATACTCGACTTAGCAGATAAGACCGCGCCGTTACGTCAGTTGCTGCAAAGGAACAAGGAGTGAAGTTGGGCTGCACCTCAGCAGATGGCCTTTGACAGCGTAAAGCAGGCCATCTGTTCCGATAGATGTAATGCAAAGTTTGATCCGCATAATTCAACTATTTTTTCTGTAGACGCATCTTCGTACAGTTTAGAGGTAGTTCTGCTTCAGGTACAACCAAACAAAGAAAGACGGCCAGTTGTGTTTATTTCCAGATCATTGACACCAACAGAAATGCGCAATGCGCAAATTGAAAAGGAGACCCTAGCTCTAACCTGGGTGGCCGATCGTCTTGAAAGTTGCGTGCGTGGGCTTTACATAACGCTGGAAACAGATCACAAACCGCTAGTCACATTGCTAGGAAGGACAATGCTTGATTTGTTGCCGCCGCGCATTCAACGATTTCGAATGCGTCTGATGCAATTCAGTTTCGAGGTGGAATATGTTCCAGGGAAAAGTTGGAAAGTGCTGATGCACTTTCTAGAGCGCCAATGTGACAGCAAAACTATAAGGGCGTCCTTTCGGTAGAGGAGGTCAACTCGTTTGTTTCTGGGGTGTTGCCAGAGTTGGGCGAGTCGGACCAGTTTCGACTGGTTGCCGAAAAACAAGCAAAGAACGAGACCTGCCGTATGTTGTGCCGTTATCTTCGTGAAGGATGGCCGAGACCAGCTCCGATATCAAGCGTGTTGAAGCCATATTGGCAGGATCGTGCAGCTCTGAGTGTCTGAAAAGGAGAGCTCATGCATGGCACGCGCCTCGTTGTGCCACATTCGCTCCAGAATAGAATTTTAAGTCTGCTTCACGAAGGCCATCAGGGTATCGTGAGGTGCAGGGCGAGAGCAAGGGAATCCGTTTGGTGGCCTGGTTTAAGCTCTCAGCTTGCTACCATGGTTGGCAATTGCCGCATTTGTTCAGTTTCGAGACCAGCCTAGTGAACCTATGATCTCAGCCCAGACACCTAATCGCCCATGGCAAAGTGTCGTAGCAGATATCTTCCACCTCCATGGCCAGAACTACTTGCTTTTAGTGGACTATCTATCGCGGTTTCCTGAGTTGTGTTTGCTGACATCTCTTACCAGCACCAGCGTTGTTAGTCACATCAAAGATGTATTTGCAAGGCACGGTATTCCGGAAGTGCTGGTAACGGACAACGGCGCTCAAGTTGTTAGTGAGGAATTTAAGGCGTTCGCGGGGGCTTATGGATTCCAGAGTGTGACGTGTAGCCCGAGGTACCAGCAGGCAAATGGGGAGGTAGAACGAATGGGGATAACAGTAAAAGGGCTACTCTTAAAGTATAATGATCCCTATTTGGCTCTGTTAGCCTACAGGGACACCCCGGGACTACTAGGCAGAACACCAGCGGAGCTGTGCATGGGACGGCGGCTTTGTACCACCCTGCCTCTTCATCTAGACAAGTTGATTCCAATGACGCCCAACCTGAAAGAGGTGCGGAAAAAGGATGCGGTTGTGCGGGACAAGCAGAGACAAAATTACGATCACCGCCCCGCTGTCTGCCACCTTGTCCCATTGGCATTCGGCGACGGTGTCTAGGTTAAGGACTGCAGACGGGAAGGCGTCATCTGTCGGCGCGCTAAACGGCCGCGGTCGTATGATGTTGGTTTCAAAAGCGGCCTCCAGATTGAACGCAACACAAAATTGCTAGTCAAGCAAGCTCCAAGCAGAGTCCCAGAATCATACGACGCGTCGTACGACTTTCCCCCTGGCCTGGAAAGTTCAATTGCTAGCAGCCAGCCACACTCCCAAGCTCCCCCCTGCGATGGCACAGACGATCGCAGCAATGTTCAACTGCCACAAATTCCAGGCGAATATGTCACTCGATTCGGTAGTATTCTAAGAAAACCAGACCGTTATGGTATTGGTGAATGTAGTGCTGTAGGTAACTTTTAGACTTGTGTGTGCAGGTAACTTTTGACTGGTGTGTGGCTCTTTTCGTTCTGTTCGGTTAGTCTGATGCAATAAGAAATGCTTTTTACGGTGTTTTTACAGTTCTTCTGTTTGAAAGGGGAGATGTGGCGTAATCGTTCAGCTGTTATCCTGTTTACGTTGTGCCATGCCGCCCCTACCGGGGCAACGCCCTGCGCATGCGTGCCATACAGGCACATGAATATTGTCGCGGGTTATAAATGACAGGGGGTTTATTTGACAGGGGATTAAGGGGATTATGACAGGGGATTAAGCATCGTAATTATACGATGCTTAATCAGAGGCGTTCGACCCACTCGTGATGTCGATGAGAAGCAGTCCTTGAACTGGTCGAGCAGCTCCATAAGACGGCATCTTTCAGTCGGTGTTAGACTCGGACCGATATCAACTGGTGGTGTATGTGGAGGTGATTGAGCTGTGGCTTCCCCTTGCATTAGAAGACAGTCGTGAGAGTAGTCGAGCTCTTCGAAGTACGCCACAGCCGTGCCTTTACCGATGTGCCGGCGCTCATTCGTGAAGTTGGTCAGAAGCACGTCTGCGCGCCCATCCACTAAGCTGACGATACCGTGAGCGATGGCGATGCCTTGGTGAAAAAGAAGGTCAGTGATGCGTTCGACTATGGCGTCTTCATTACAGTGCACGGCGCAACACACGGAAACAAGACTACATGACAGTGGTGGCACGCAGACGTCGTCGTCGACCACACGTAACACCCTGGGTTCTTGGTCTGGATCAGTGGTCACAGACTTGTCAGCGGCGAATGTGATCACACCGTCGCGTATGTTGACCACAGCACCGTACTCTCTTAAGAAGTCCATTCCCAGAATCATAGGTTTGCAGCACTCCGGTAGGATCAGAAATGTGGCTACAAAAGCCACATTCTCAATAGTGAGTCTTGCTGTACATTTTCCCGTGGGAGTCATTATCTGGCCTCCAGCACTTCGGATATAAGGGCCCGTCCATTCCATCCTGACTTTCTCGAGTTCGTCTGCCAATCGTTCACTCATTATGGAGAAGTCTGCACCCGTATCGACTAAGGACGTCACTTCAACGCCGTCAATCGTCACAGCGAGGTCGGCAGTCACAGTTTTTTCGGCGAAGTCTTCATCGTCGTCTCTCACGTGTTTCGGCAGCAGTGGGGGTTTTTCGGCAATTCGACGGCTTGCAACCTTCCCCCCAGAGGTCGCTGCTTTCAGTTTCCCCGCCGTGGGCTGGGAGACTGACCTCTGACGGCGTCAGCAAAACTACGGCGGCTTGGTGAACCAAAGCGAGCCGGTGATGGTGACCGCGTCCGGAAGGTAGAAGAGCCTTCCTGCCTGCCAGCCTGGTCGTCGTAGATGGGGGCTCGGCTTTTGTCGAACTGTCGGCGCGTAGCTGTAGGTGCACTACCGCGGTATTCAGCTCGGCGATGTGGGCAAAAACGGCAAATGTGCCCTGGCTCTCCACAGTTGTAGCAGAGTGGTCGACGATCCGCAGTGCGCCATATGTCGGTCTTCCGCATATAGGGTCGCCTGACAGAATCCTGCTGAGCCCAGGCTGCCACAGGATACGGTTCGAGGTACTGCGGCGCTGGCACGGGCGTGGGTCGACGAATAGCGTCTGCATAGCTGTATCCGTTCGGCTGGTACGATACTTCTGGAGCCAATGGACGACGCACAGCGTCTGCATAGGTACACGAGTTTGGACGGTGCGGTGGAGCGGAATATTGCTAAGGAGAGGCAAACGCTTGTCGAAGTTCATGGCGAACGACTTCAGTGACGGAGGCTACCATGGACTCCTGCTGCGGGGGCGCCTGTGACTGCAATGTGTATTTTGCGTTCTCCTTCGCGATCTCCTCACGCACGATCTGTCTAATTAGGTGGCGTAGAGCAAAGTCGTCGTTTGCGGTAAGTGCGGCGGCGCCTGCAGCTGCGCCGGTGTCCGGGCGATCAGACTGTCGGTACCGTTGCTGTAGCGCACGCTCTATTGCGGTGGTCTCTCTGGTGAACTCGTCCACTGTTGTCGGCGGATTGCGCACAAGACCAACAAATAGCTGCTCTTTGACGCCCCTCATGAGATGGATTAGCTTTCGAGCCTCGGGCATGTTGGGGTCCGCGCGGTGGCACAAGCGCACCATATCCTCAGCAAACATGGCGACGCTTTCATGCAGCTGTTGGGTGCGTCCTTCAAGAAGGCGTTGTGCGTTTTCGCGTCGGTCCGCGTTACCGAAGGTGTCAAGAAACCGACGACAAAACTCCTCCCATGTCGTCAATGTTGCCTCCCGGTTTATAAACCACGTCTTCGCGCCGTCTCCAAGGGCGAAGTATACGTGGAAGAGCTTTCCATCGAGACTCCAGTAGTTCGATTTAGCTACCCGTTCAAACTGCTCAAGCCAGTCTTGCGCATCTTCGTTAGGCCGGCCATGAAATGGTTCAGGAATGAGCATATTCTGGACCGTCACCTGTGCAGGACTCCTTGCCATTTCTTGAGTAGGGGTGGTTGTCGGAAGTGTTGCTCCCTTTAAAAAGCCAAATTCTGATTCAAGACCTTGAAGGCGACGGCTTGAGCGGTGCACAGGCGTCTCCACGCGTGGCTGTCTCGTAGGGCTGGACTCAGGGCTTCTCACAGGGGTGCTGATCATGAAGTGGTAGTACCCAGCTCCTCCACCAGTGTCGCGGGTTATAAATGACAGAGGGTTTATTTAAAAATACGGACAGTGGGACTTGTAGAGACGCTCTCAGAGAAGGCCGCTACGATTGTCGTCTTCACTCACCTGCGCTGTGCCTCTCGAGCAAATCCGCGTTCTTCGTTGTCGTCGCTATCTCGCCGCTAAATGCAGCTATGCACGCTGCAATATATTCAGAGTAAATAGAGAGAGAGCATGGGGGGTTTTCCCGTTCGTGTTCGACACGGTGTCGTTCGTCACGGAAACACGACAATTGCCAATATCTTGTAGAGTGTGTCTATGTTCGGGAAGAGGGCTTTGTTGCATTCAGCTAAAACGTGCGTCGCAAACCGTGAAAATTAATCATTTTTATAACTTTCTATTTAGTTTTGCAAGTTTCCCGTTCACCTTTTAGTGCAAAGACATGATTTGTTGTCATATCTCCTAGGTAAAAGTCGAAGGCTGGCTGAACAGATTCAAATTTGCCTTTACAGACGTGCTTTGGCAACACAAATTGCAAAAAATAGTTTTGTTTTGAGCTGGTTTGCACAGTGCTGTTTGATGAAAGCTTTCAGGTCGTCTATGTATGGAATGAACAAGGCTCACCTTTAGAACTTTTACGCAGAACTACAACCTTAGTTTGGCTGGTATCTCGGTGTTTCTACCAGCTGTGTATTCTCGCCCTTCACTCCGAACTCCACTTGACATGGAGAAAATATTTTGTGCAACCTTGCCTCCGTGTTAGTTTCATTCTCTTCCAACTTAGTGAGCACCAAGTAAACCTGCTACAAGGTGATGCTCATGTTAAAATATGGGCTCTGCAGGTACACAATCTAGTAGCAGCAGCAGTTGTAGTGGTAGTGGTTGTTGTTGCTGTTGTTGTAGGTAGCCACCTCTTGTTCAGTCTTTGTAATATGCGCTGGATTGTCGTATTTCTATATGATGACCACATGATGAAAAATGCTACATGGTGGTACTCGGAGTGTTTACTAGATGGACAGACAGACGGACGCATGTACACAAGGACGCGCGGACGGATGGTCGGAATTATTGACGGATGAAGGGATGGACGCATGGGTGAACGCACGGACGGACGGACGTACAGACACGTGGACGTACAGAAGTACGGATGAATGTAAGGTTTGTTTGCTCTGTCTGTCTGCCTGCCTGTCTGCCTGCCTCATCTCACATAAAAGTAGGCGTCTCCTACGCATAGGAGTAGAGCGAGCACCGAAGCACCATCTAGTGAGCACTCCGAGTACTAGGAGTAGCTCGATGGATGACGAGGGACTTGCCTACACCCTAAGGAGCTTCGTTCCATAAACCAATCGGTGACGGGAAGTGATAACTTAAGTTACCGTGAGTTTCTTGGGTAGCAACACGTGCTGCTTCGATTGCTATGTTCAAACCAACCAAAAACAAATTGTCTTAGCACCCGAGGCTTAGCTGGAAGGTGGTGGGTTCTGTGCCCACTTGTGGAAAATTGTTCGACACGTCTTATCTATGAACGTCACCCACCCCATCCAGTCATTTACACCTTCATTGTAAAAAGGAAAATACGGAGGAGTCATTACACTATGTAATGGTGTATGATCAGACAGGCTGTTCAGCACGCGTTACAGAGGTGACATGGAGGAGGGCAGTCTGGTATGAAATGCCAGGTTGCGAACGCGCAGATCAACGTACAAACCCCTGCGCTGAATCCACTATGGTACAACGACGACGACACCACCGCCAAGCTTATGAGTAGACTTCACTGCTGTGCTTTCCGAGGAAAAGCCAGCTTACGCCAATGGTGATCAGACCTAGATGCTTTACTCCTTCCTATGAGCTTGAAGTCGGCTTCACTTTTACACAAAAGTGCATTCTCAAGAAGACGTTGCTCAGGGGCAATATAAGCCATATCTTTGTGAATATATGAAGGCCCTTGGACGTTCATATGATTGTGAGATACTCACATCGCCCAAGCTTGCGTATGGAGCGTAGTGGTTAAGACACTTGCATGGAGTGTAGGTGCGCGTGTGGAAACCATAGTACCACTAATGAAACTTTTGTCGCTTTAATGCTGCAGTTTTTTTCCGCCGCTCCATAGAAGGCCCCAAGGATGCACTTAGATAGATTTACTGTATATGCTACCTTTAGGTAGCTACCTAAAGGTAGCATACACAGTAACTCTACACTTAAGTACAAAAAAAAGCTTCAATAGTGGTCACCAGAGCTGTTTTCTGCGTCTGGGTATTCGACAAACCATGATATATACAGCTCCCGTGCAAATATTTTGAGAACCTTCTCTAAGTTATAATTTTTGAGCCCTCGCGAAGATGCAAGTCTTTTTGCCTCAAACATTAGCTTATCAGTATTCTTTGTGACAAAAATTAGTAACTCTTGCCTTGAACATAGATTTTCTCTTTATTGTGCTGTTTGGAATGAATATCGAGACAAGCTGTTTGTATGTTGAATCTGCAGGGATACTTTTCGACGGTATCTCTAGACTATAATTGTTTATAGTAAACCGCATAATGTTGTTATGTTGCTTTATTGATCTGAAGTTTATCATTACACTCTTAGAGGGGGTAAGGGTTGATGCATTCATCACGAATCAGCCGAAGATTTTATGTGCAATAGAAGCACCCATGTTAAGGAAATATCTTTAAATGCCACTGCGAACCATCAAACTACGTATATATGACTTTATCCTAAGCTAGCTAAAAATAAATATTAAAATATAATAATTATATTTATTAATAAATAATAAATTGGTGAGGTACCTGCGTGCTTCACCGGCAAAAGTCGACGAAAGACGATAAATTTCTCTCTGGACATACAGAGAATAAAACGTTTATTGCAGGCGAGGCAGCCCTTTGACTAGCCACTGTAACGATGTCATTCCGTGTCTCCATGCCAACGCACTGCACCACGCTCCCTTCGCTGCAGGTATTGGGGTGGAGCCAAATAGGTCACCCCTTCCCTCGCAGAGTGCGGTGACGTTACTTTCTTCCTTGCCTGCCATGCGCTTGCCGTGTGTTGCCTTTCTCTCACTTCACTCTCTCGACCACTCGAAATGTTCGAGTGCACATCGAGTGAACACTCTTTCGGCTCGTTTATCTGCATTAGAGAAGACACCAAAAAGCGAAGCACCTTCATCCGCCGAAACAAGCGCTGAAGCTACTTGGCCTAACCCAGCCGTTGCCAGCGTTGCGAGGATTCGCAGAGCCGATCGTGTTCGAGAATGAGGAAAGCACACGGGTAACATCGATGAGACGCAAGCCAAAGCAGCCGAGCGAAAACAATGACGATAGAAGGTCAACGCCGGCAAATCCTCGACGTCGTCGGCAACGCCTCAGCGTGTGCTTCACTGATCACAACGCCGTGGTAGTCAAGGTGAAACGCACCAGCATCGGTCCAGCGTCCATGTCCACTATGAAAAAACGGCAAGACCTACGCCAGCAATCGCTTCAAAGGCATATTACAGTGCTCGCTGAAGCACCCGCGTTAGTGCCGTTCAACCCGTGCGCAACGCCGCTGCTTCGCATCTTATCAGGGTTCCATTTGGGAAGCTGTCATTATTTGACGTTCTGCGCAAAAAAATCGATGAGTCTGCACTGCGAGAGATAAGGACGCTATCTAGCAGTAATTTGGAGAAAGAGTCTCGCTAGAATGCAAAGCCACTGGTAGGTGACAGCATGGTTTGGAAGCGTAGGATACACCCGCTGTTTCGTTCGTAGCACCACGTTGTCAGCGCAGCGTAATAAGCACTGTGGTCTTTAGAATTAAGCATATATGCATTTTAAAAAATTAGGTGACTCACTACATAATAATCACGTGTTGATTATGTGCCCAAATATGCGTATTTGCCTTTTTTACTGAATATTTTGACTAGTATAAACGCAACTAGCAGACTAGCAGATCAATATGGGTGGTCGCTCAGCAAGGGGTCACTTTCTTTCTGGTGGCTTAATCGAGCAACAGAAGCAGAAAGATAGGCATACAGATAGTCCAGTACCCCAAGAAAGACTATCGTCTTTAAAAAAGGATGAATGTTGACCCTCTATCGCTTATCAAAAAATAAAAGTACATATGAGTGCTTGCCGTTCCGCGAAAATAAGGGCAATCAGAGCTTGCCATGTGTGTGTATAACGTATACTGGTTTCTTCCATTCCTTCCTTCCTTCCTTCCTTCCTTCCTTCCTTCCTTCCTTCCTTCCTTCCTTCCTTCCTTCCTTCCTTCCTTCCTTCCTTCCTTCCTTCCTTCCTTCCTTCCTTCCTTCCTTCCTTTTCTCCTTCTTTCCTTCTTTCCTTCCTTCCTTCCTTCCTTCCTTCCTTCCTTCCTTCCTTCCTTCCTTCCTTCCTTCTCTCTTTTCTTCTTTCTTTTGCATCGCGCAATGCTCCCTCCTTTTTTCCTCCTCCCTGCCGAGAATGGAACCTTTGTCAACACGCTTAGCTGTGTTACACTTATGTTGCAGCCATGCATTCCAATCCAGGAAACAACAAAATGTGGCCCCTCAAAATGACGAACCATTTTTTCTAAACACACGTTATGGAGGTCGCTCAGCGAGAAGCCAGCGGGACGGCTTTATGATCTCCCATAGTAGAGCACCGTGTACTCTGAATCGTTTATTACTCTTTCTAAACACTACTCTATGACATTGCTTGTATCAACATCCGAATGCAGTGTCTCATCAAGTGTGAGGCCCATGGGACAGCTCTATGCTCTCCCATAGTACCAACATATCTCGCTAATAACGACCAAACGTACCTGATGCTTCATCTTCAGAGCAAGATGAAACAAATAAATGGCTAATTTCGCCATTTATTTGTTGCTGTCCGCGCTGTGGAGGTTTAGCAGGAGCAAGTTCGGATCGAAGCGGGCTATGGCTTCTGCATGGGGGCTGCCATGTTAATTTGAAACCATATTGACTGCCGGTAACCGAGACAAAAAATTAAATGCTTAGGAAATAAATCTGAATAAGAAAAACATGTCACGTATTGATGTGGCGCGACACACACAAAACAAACGCCAATTTTAGACAACCCTGCCATTTTCAAGGCACTTATATCTGGCACTATGTTTCACTGCGCAAGCGTGTGGATTTCTCACACCCCGTAGCTTTGGTAGTGCTGAACCAAAGTGGTGAAACAGAGTATAGTACTCTAAATCGTTACCCACTTTTCCTAAGCATACAGCTGCGTCCTAAAACTGAGCAAGCTTGTCGATCTCACATAGTAGAGGGCCCCGTACTCTTAATCGTTGAATATTTGTTCTAAACATCAGTGTTGCCAGATACTACCAAGCAATCAAGCGAATAATCTTAACAAAAATAGGAAGCGGAAACATACTGAATTTTCTGTTTCTTGAGAATTCGTTTCTTTCTTGTAGTTATGATTTTGAGAAAGTCAATCAAATGCGATGAGGAGTTTAAAAAGTCACGCAATTGTATTGTAGAGTGAAAATATGCTCAACTATCATTGAAAGCAGCTACTTCTCAACATTGTCTCCATGGTAGTGTCCCCATTCGGTTGAAGGCGCATTTGCCAGTGCATGATTAACGCTACGTGAAAATTACCTCAAGGTACGTTCGAATATTTGCTTTATACACTCCCAACGTATGTTTGGAACGATCAACCACCTGCGTTCGCTGGGAAGGAGGGGGGGGGGCAGGTTAGAGGGGGTACCCCTCTTTCCCAGTCACCAATATAGGGTTGGGCGTGAAATCGGCCGCTGCATTGACGTAGTCAGGTGGAGGGGCATGTTGCTATCTATGATAAGCACTCGCCCCCTTTGATGATGAACCCTGCGCATGCCTACACACTCAACTACTCGGTCATAAACAAACAGGCTATTAGTTAACGACAAATGTGCATTGGTGATTTTGATGATCACCAATATAACTATATAAGCTGGTAAAATGCAAAAAAATATTTGAAAAAAAAGTGACTTACGACTGGAAAACTTTACGAGCTACTCAACGAGCAAAAGAAGCAGCCTGAATTCGCTTATTGTAAGCGCAAGTGGCAACACTGCAAAACACACACACACACGCACACACGCACGCACACACACGCGCGCACGCACACGCGCACGCACATACGCACACACACATGCACACGCGCACGCTCGCACGCACGCTCGCACGCACGCGCACGCGCACGCACACACGCACGCACACACGCACGCACGCATACACACACGCGCACGCACACACGCACACACACATGCACACGCACGCGCACACGCACGCACACGCGCACGCACACACACGCACGCACACACACACACGCACGCACACGCGCACGCACACGCGCACGCACACACACGCACGCACGCACATACGCACGCACGCATACACACACGCGCACGCACACACGCACACACACACACGCACACATGCACATACGCACACACACACACGCACATACGCACGCACACACACACGCACACACACACACACACCCGGAGAGAAAGAGAGAGAGATAGACAGAGAGAGAGTGCTTCGTTCTCTGCACTTTTTCCGCCATAGGATCCGAGACGGCTTTCTGTTCTCTCATAGTAAAGTAACAAGTACTCTAAATTGTTTACCATTCGTTCTAATCGCACAACTTGCTATTTATTTGACCTTGTGCGTGGTCATCTTTCACGCTTCAGCGCATGCACCAACGTAATAATCAGCGGGCTACACCTGCTGTGAGGCAAAAGCCTCTCCTATGTTCAACCAATAATCGCGGTCCTGCACCTTCACCGTTCATCACCAGCTGTTATCCTGCCCACGTACCACTTGCCCGGCCCATGCCGATTTCTTTTTCCTCATTTGAAGTATGATATCCTTAATCCCCGTTTCTTACCTGACCTACTGTGATACCCTGCCGTCTACTGAGGTTACACCTACCATATTGTTGTGCATCACTCACTGTATCGTCCTCTATTTAAGTTGAACTCTCTTTGTAAGCCTCCAGGTTTCTGCATGGTTCCCCAATTCTAGCACTGGTATTACACCGCGTGGATGCCTATGTCTTTCTGCATTCTATTGCTGCCCGAGCACTAAGCGCAAAGATGGGTAAGCGCTACGCCACGCCACGTTATTAGGATTAAGCAAACTCCAAGAACGTTGCGTAGAAACTCAACGCCAGAAATTACAGTGCGCTGCAGAGATCCCTTTCCGCGCGCTTCCCGAGCACAGAATGCCCACGCGTCCGACGCAGCAACGACGCGTCAATTCACCGCGAAAGGCCTACACACCTTCACGGGAGCCGGGGCTTTAGGCACTCTACCAGTATTCTAGGTCACTCAAGCCATCGTACCCGAAATTCCATGCCATAGATTAGCAACGTAAACTGACTAATTAATATCACTGCTTTGAACGTATACCGACGAGGACTTCCAGATATGATCCTGATCTTATACCTAATCTTAGTTAATAAGTTAATACTACTTTTCTTGTTTAACCCGCTGTTTAACCTGCAGTTAACCCGCTGCAGAGGAATCTTCCTTTGCACGTGGGAATGTGCTGTGGTCTTATGAAACACCCTTTCCTGGAAAGATGCGCTCATAATGTCCAAACCTATGCGACTGAAAACGCAAACGGGTAGATCGTTTGGTGTGCACGAGGAAAATGAAAGTACATTAGAACGTGGTCCAGTGGCAAATGATCCGGAAGTCACTTCATTCCGTGTTCGGATTGTTTTCTGATCCCGTGTACACGACATATCCACGAATAGTGTAGACTAAGCATTCTGATAGTTAACCCACCACACGTTTTGTGCTTGTGCCGTGTGGATTGTCCAGGCGTACGTGCAAGAATTTAGTACTAAATTTCCGTCCAGGCACAGTTGCTGTTTCCCGAAAGAGTTCGCATGAGATTTACCACAACGTCGTCTTTGTTTTCCAGGTTAGTAACGTGTCCTCTCCCATTTTTCATTGCATCTGCTTTCGCTGCGCTGTAGTGTGATTTTTAAATGCGAAGTATTAGCGAACTTCAGCGACTTTGAGTATCTATCTATCTATCTATCTATCTATCTATCTATCTATCTATCTATCTATCTATCTATCTATCTATCTATCTATCTATCTATCTATCTATCTATCTATCTATCTATCTATCTATCTATCTATCTATCTGTCTGTCTGTCTGTCTGTCTGTCTGTCTGTCTGTCTGTCTGTCTGTCTGTCTGTCTGTCTGTCTGTCTGTCTGTCTATCTATCTATCTATCTATCTATCTATCTATCTATCTATCTATCTATCTATCTATCTATCTATCTATCTATCTATCTATCTATCTATCTATCTATCTATCTATCTATCTATCTATCTATCTATCTATCTATCTCTCTATCTATCTATCTATCTATCTATCTATCTATCTATCTATCTATCTATCTATCTATCTATCTATCTATCTATCTATCTATCTATCTATCTATCTATCTATCTATCTATCTATCTATCTATCTGTCTGTCTGTCTGTCTGTCTGTCTGTCTGTCTGTCTGTCTGTCTGTCTGTCTGTCTGTCTGTCTGTCTGTCTGTCTGTCTGTCTGTCTGTCTATCTATCTATCTATCTATCTATCTATCTATCTATCTATCTATCTATCTATCTATCTATCTATCTATCTGTCTATCTATCTATCTATCTATCTATCTATCTATCTATCTATCTATCTATCTATCTATCTATCTATCTATCTATCTATCTATCTATCTATCTATCTATCTATCTATCTATCTATCTATCTATCTATCTGGCTGATGATGTTGACAGTGCATAGTCAACCGAGGCGACTTTATCGGCAGAGCACGTTGTTAACAGTTGAAGTGGTTTAAGGTCCCAAAACCAAGACATTAATTTGAAAGACGTCGTACGGGAGGACTCCGGAAGTTTCGGCCACCTGTGGTTCTTTAACATGCACCTCTGCACATGTGTTTATGCACACATGCAACAAAGCGCATAGGCCTCAAGCATTCTCGCCTCTCTTGAAAATGCGGCCACTGCGATTGAATCCCGCGACCTGCGGGTCAGAAAAAATCTCCTTGGTCAGCAGCCGAGTTGCTTAGCCACTAAACTAGCGTGGCGGGTGGCAGAGTACATTTAGCGTTTAAGAACCACAAGGCACACAGAGAAACTAAATATTCTCGTTTGTTCGGACACCGTTAATAAATGTAGATGTCCACCCTGTTCTAAAATGTTCTAACAACACATAATGTGCAGTCCGACCAAATGCAGTCACCAATTGCTGGGAAACTTAACGCTTTCCTAGGCCTAATGGTTTCCATTTTTACGACGCTGACTGTACGTACCTATGAAGTGACTCGGTAATCCAATGGGAAACGACAGTTATTGCCATCAAGGTTACAAAAAAGTTGTAGGAGAATGAATGCTAAAAGAAAGCACCAGCGCTTTGCATGCGTTAGACAGAGTACATTACACTTTCAGCATGATCTATTCCATTTGTTTAATCCTACCTTGAGTATCCGATTTCCATTTAGGTAGTCACAAAGAAGACGACACACTTGTGCAGGCTAAAGCGACAGTAATTAGTTTGTAAAGAAAAACTAGAGCTCGGAATCACGTCCACCTATCACCTAAAATGAAGTGTACGTGAAATGCATCATGCTTACACGAAACAACTACTGCATCTGTTTTAAATAGGTTCACTCAGTCGAGAAAGGTAATTATAGGCTACTGCAACAATAATGTAAGGTTCGAATTTCTAATTTCTTTTACGGGCGGAGCTCGTTATATACGCTGTGGCTCTCACTAGATGGTGCTGTGCTGTTGCAGTAGGTCACAGCATGTGATAATCGCCGGGGACTCGAATTTAAATCGATGCACAGAAGCCATGAAAGAGAGGGTAAAGGTGACAAGAGGGTTGCAGTAGGGGCGTTCCCAGGACGCAAGCTGGAAGCAGTCATGAGGCAAGCGAGCGCAAAACTCAAAAGTACAGCTGATAGACGAAGTCTCGTGATAATTTCAGGTGGTTTAAACGATGTCTTAAATGAAGATACAGCAGGACTAGCAACCACACTGGCGAAAGGCGTCGATGACATGCACGCCACTTCTCCTCAGGTACAGGTAGTGATATGCACGATACCGGAGGTACCGGTGCGTGATAGCAACCTGCAAAGAGCGGTTGTCAACGCAAACGAAGAGATATGACGGATGAGTCGAGAGAAATGCTTAGAGGTGGTGGAAATAAACAGAAAGGTGCACAGGTGGGGTGGTTTTCAACGAGACAGAATTCACTTCGATGGGGGGCTAGGTCATGAGGTGGGTTGGCGACTTGCAGGACGCGCAGTAGCTTTTTTGGGGGGCAAGCGGGCCCTTCGGGGTTCAGGATAGCTAGTAGTAACGAGGAAAACAACCAGGGAGACTCTTTGACAGGTGGTACAGACAAATACGATTCCAAAGTGGCACCAGTATCTAAAATAAGTAGAGTCTGGGGCAGAAATAGACGCAGCCACGAGCGCCGAGCCAATACATACATAGGGTATATTAACATGCAGGGTGGTAGGAACAGGCGGAAGTGAGAAGATATAGAAGAACAGCTAAGAGAAGAGAGGCCGATGGTATATGGTTTCGTAGAAACACAACTCAGGGAAAAGAATTAACCTTTTATCAAGGCGGGCTACGCGTGTGAATATTGTAATAGAACAAAAGGCAGCAGAAAGGGGTGTGGTATTGGGGCATTCATTCATAAAAGTACCGACTGGCAAAGGGTCAAGCAGGAGTGCAAGGAACATTTATGGCTAAAAGGGAAAGCGGCAGGGCAAATGACAAACCTTGGTTTCATGTACTTGTGAACGGGAGCAAAGCCCAGAGAGGAAAACCAGGCAATGGTAGAGTGTATATCAAATGACATTCAGGAGTTAGGAGTAGAGTGCGAGATAAATATACTAGGAGATATGAATGCGCACATAGAAGATATAGATGAGTAAACCGACCCGACAGGCAAAATGATCATGGATATGTGTGAAAGGCTTAATTTGATAATTTGCGACAGTACTGAGACGTGTGAAGGGCAAATAACATGGGAGGTAGGAAGGCTGCAGTCGACGCTAGATTATGCAATGATGTTACATAGGATGTATGATAAGCTCAGGGGAATGCATATAGATGAAGGTGGCTCCAGAAGTCTGGGTAGTGATCACAAACGTATCAAGCTAAGTTTTGGAAGAGCAGTGAAAGTGGGAAGGAGACAAGATGAGCAACTACGGGAAAAGATTTATTCAGAAATGCAAATTGAAATAGCCACTAAACAAATTGAGAAAGTAACCACTGAGGATACTAAAACAGTGTGGACATACACGAATCTAATTAGACTGTGTGAGCTGGAGCTTGCTAAGGCACGTGACAAGTCAACCCGGAAAAGAAAACACAAACCAAAAAGTTGGTGGGATGAGGAAGTTAAGAGAGCCATAGCAAAACGTCCGGAAGCCTCTAGGGAACACAGACATGATAAGCAGCGGGGTGAACCGACAGATGATGTTGGAAAAAAAAGGGAAATCTTTCTAAGCTGTCGAACGGATGCATTCCTTCTGATCAATGAAAAGATTAGAAGAAAGGGAGCTCAGTGACAGTGTACTGACAGAAGTACATGAATAAGATAGAAAGGCAGCTGCGAAATTTTGGAACCATTTAAACTCCCTAAGAAATGAGACGAGCCTAGAGCAGAGGTTAATAACTACAGCTCAAGGGGCTAGGCTAGAAGGGGACGAAACTATTGAACATATAAGAACAAGGGTGTCAGAAAAATTTAAACAAAGAAGTGATTTATGCACCACAATAGACAAGGATGGATCAAGTGGCGCAATGGCTCCATTTTAACAACAAGAGTGGGAAAGGGCTGAGAAAAGGGTTCCTAGTAGTACATCAACAGGCCCAGATGGCATTCCAATTATGCTGATAAAGACATTAGGTCCGAAGTATAAGCAGGCTTTGAGAGAGGCAGTGAGCAAAATAATAATCGATGAAGAAGTTCCCGATGGATGGAAACATAGCAGGGTGAGCATGATCTGACAAAGCTGACATAAACAACTACCGTCCTATAACAGTGACATCAGTAGTCTACATGCTGGCGATGCAGATTATAAAGGAAAGACTGCAGACATGGATAGACGATGAGGGGGTGCTGGGGGAACTGCAGAATGGGTTTCGCAAACACAAGAGGTTAGAAGACAATCTGATCTCACTGATGCAGTGCATAGAAATAGCAGAAAAGGAACGCATGCCCCTGTGGCTAGCATTTTTGGATATCAAGGGAGCGTACGATAGCGTAGTTCAAAAGGAATTGTGGGGAGTACTGGGCACACTAGGCGTGGAAAATGTAGTCAGTAATCTTTCAAAGAATATCTATAAAGGTAACAAGTTAATTATAAAGTGGGAAATACAGGTATCCAAGCCTGCAGAGGTAAAACGGGGGCTTAGGCAGAGGTGTCCCGTCAACCGTATTATTCATGATGCACCTAGAAGGATTAGAGGCCAAATTAGAGGGAAGTGGACTGGGCTTCAAATTCTCTTTCGTCAAACAAGGAAAACTCATTGAACAGGCAGTACCAGCATTGATGTACGCAGATGATATAGTGCTTATGGCCGACAACAAGGAAGATTTGCAGAGATTGGTGGACATCTGCGGTAATAAGGGAAATAGGGTAGATTTCAGATTCAGTAAGGAAAAATCAGCAGTCATGATTTTTAATGACAATGAAGGTAGTGAGCTTAGAATACAGGAGGTCACGCTAGAGATAACAGATAAATACAAATGTCTGGGCGTATGGATAAGCAATGGGGCCGAGTACCTAAGGGAAAACGAAATATACGTGTCAGCTAAAGGTAACAGAAATGCAGCGGTAATGAAAAACAGGGCACTGTGGAATTACAATAGGTATGATGTTGTGAGAGGAATAAGGAAAGGGGTCATAGTTCCTGGTCTGACGTTCGGCAATGTGGTCTTAGCATGAGATCAGAAGTTCAAGCAAGATTAGAAATTAAGCAACGTGGAATAGGTAGGCTTGCCTTAAAAGCTCACGGGAATACACCAAATCAGGGAGTACAAGGTGATATGGGATGGACATCATTTGAGGGCAGGGAAGCTAGCAGCAAGATAGAATTTGAGAAGCGATTGAGAGAAATGGGGGAGGAGCGTTGGGCTAGGAAGGCATTCAGCTACTTTTACATGAAGAATGTCGATACAAAATGGAGGAAGCGAACCAGAAAATTGACTGGTAAATACTTGGAAAACAGCAGGGGGCCAAACCAAAAAGAATTATTGGTTAAGAAGAAGGTGAAGGAAGCTGAGACCGATATGTGGAGAATAGGCATGATTAAGAAGTCCGCACTAGAGATCCATCAAACTTTTAAGCAGTAAATTGACAAGGGAAGGATCTATGATAATACTCGGGGTAGTTCTCTACTGTTTGAGGCCAGGACGGGATTGTTGAGAACCAAGACATATCGGGCCAAATACGAAGAGGTAGACACAGTATGCTGTGCGTGTGGAGAGGAAGAAGAAACTGCCGAACACTTGATAATGTTCTGTAAAGAGCTTCACCCTATAGTTCAGGATGATGGCGCAGAATTTTTCAAAGCACTGAGGTTTAGGGACAGGGAGGGCAAAATAGACTTTAAGCGGGTAGAATTAACTAGAAGGAGGTTATCTGATTGGTGGCTAAAATCAAGGCAGGAGTGAAAATTAATTCCTTCACTGCAAAGTACGAATCCTCAACATCACTATTTAAGGGAAAAAATAAATCTAGTTTTTGGTTTATTAAGTAGGACGGCTTGGTGGCGCTAGCCACCGCCCGATCTAAAGGGTACAGCCATATCCATCCATCCATCCATCCATCCATCCATCCATCCATCCATCCATCCATCCATCCATCCATCCATCCATCCATCCATCCATCCATCCATCCATCCATCCAGGTGAAGCGGTCACCTGATGCCGTGTTCGCTTGTTGATTGATTGATTGATATGTGGGGTTTAACGACCCAAACCACCATACGATAATGCGAGACGCTGTAGTGAAGGGCTCCGGAAATTTCGACTACCTGGGGTTCTTTAACGTGCACCCAAATCTGAGCACACGGGCCTACCACTTTTTCGCCTCCACTGAAAATGCAGCCGCCGCAGCCGGCATTCGATCCCGCGACATGCGGGTCAGCAGCCGTGTACCTTAGCCACTAGACCACCGCGGTAGGGCAAAGTGGTCGAAATTTCCGGAGCATTTCACTATGGCATCTCTAATAATCATATGGTGGTTTTGGGGCGCTAAACCTCACATATCTATGTATCTTATATAGAAAAAGCAATATTTTCAATCTGTGATCAGAGAACTGTGCTTTTAACTTTTATCTTGTGTTTGCTCGAAGTTCCCGAAATTAAAAACGAACACGTGATTGCGACCTAATGTGCGGCACTTTTAGTGCCCTCGAATGTAAGTTCAAGGAATTAATAAGGACTGCTCACGCGCAATGGTCACTTGAACAGGCTATCAGTGACTACGATGGACGTTAAATGATGGTAGCATGGTAGCGATATAAAATAAAAAAAATTGTTGAAAAAGCGGCCAGCACGTGAGAATGTGGTACGAGACCACAGGTAGTATTGGACGCAGTGCCGGCATTTTTTTTTTTTTGGGGGGGGAGGTATTTATGTCACTCTCTCCTCCTCCGTCATATTTATTGCAAGCCCGAAAGAGAGAAAGAGAATAAACTTTTATTTGAGCAAGCGCATTGTGCGCCCAAGGTAAAAAGATGCCCCTCCCCCCCCCCCCCCCGTTTTTCCGGAGGGGATCATGAGGAAATGCGAATGCATTTATTGCGCTGAGAGAGAGTACCAATGCCGTCAGACATTCGTTTCCACCGACTTCTGCCATCGCCTTCACAGGCGCCTAGGCAGTGAATGGGAGAGAGTGAGGAGCGAGCAAACGGGAGAGTGAGGCGCCAGCATTCTCGGCTCGGCGTTGGCGTTTCACAGAGGCGTCTCGAAACACATGTCGGGATGTTCTTGAGAGGCGCCCAACCAGCGAATGGTCGAGAGTGAGGTGCGAGTGGACGAGAGAGTAAAACACCGGAAGGGGATAGAGCAAACGGCGAAAGAAGGAGTGGCTAAGCACTATACCTAACCTCTCCTACACATTCTCGCATGATATGCTCCTGATGCTAGGGGCGAGGATGAGTGCGCCCGCTCGCAGGCATTGATATGGCAGAGGGAGTTAGAGCTGAGAGATAACACCTCCTAGAGCGCGGACAACGACGGATACCTGACATAGCCCAACTAAAATATGCGTTCGCACCTAATAGAACTGACAGCACTGCGTTGACGGCTGCCTGTGGTCTCGTATCACATTCGCCCGTGGTGGCCGCTGTTTCGTCGAAGTTTTTTCTTCTTTTTCTATCAGTACCATGTTTTAATACTAATCAGATCAAATTTATATTGGTTCATTGCACTGTCCAATGCTTTTCTAATGCCAGTATGCTAGTGTTGAACACTCGTCGTGAAGTCTTGCTGTTAAAGCTCCAGCTCATCGTAAGATCACGTGCTACGTGACGCCAACAGATCACGTTCTACGTGACGCCAACAGGCAAAAAAAAAAGAGTGTTCCACGCGTGCCTGCATGGCGTACTGGCGGCGCTGACTAACGTTCACACGTTTAAGTGCACATATATACGACATGAGGTGGTCGGAAGGATGGCCGCCGTGGTGGCTCATTTAGTAAAGTATCGGACACGTTATTCGAAGGTCGCCAGGTTCGGTACTTGTCCACGGGAAGTTATCTTTTCGTCCACTTTTCTTTCTTCACATTTACATAGCATTTATTACTAGTAACGTCATCTATACAGTTCTAGGCATTATTGTATGCTAGTCGTCAGTAACTGCAGGCATCTCAAGGTTGCTGAAGGCGTTATTTAGAACAGTAATTACGAAAGTTTATTTAACTTTTATTCGCAGAGTTGAGTCGTGATATCGGACAGTACAATTAGGGGTATTTGATATGAAGAACCCGTCGCAGCCTTGGAAGAATTCCCGAAGGTTGGCCTACAGTAATATAGTTCCAAAGTAATCAACTTCAATTAATTTCACCGGTGAAAGCGAAACATGCAAGAGCGCAACTGTCATACTCTTCTCAGACGTCCAGAATTAGCGATTGTTGTTATATGAGCCATCAATAGATTTAGATGTGCAGGTGCGCAGGCTGCGCTTGCAATTAGAGCACGCATCACGCACTTACGTTAACAAACGCGGGAAATCTACGCATCTGTAATCTATAGTGTAACTGAGAAAAAAAAACTGACGTAAACACGATAGGAGAGACAAGGACAGACAAGCGCGGACTATCAACTCAAGCTTTATTACAAGAACAAGGCAATATAGAAGAGAGGTTAAAAAAACACAGGGCAAAGGGAGAGGAAGAAGAGGCACAAGGGAGCAAAATCAACAAAAACCTAGGCCACATCAAGTCCCGCCCGTCATAGGAAAACAACTATTTGTTATCATTATCATATAAGGTGACTGAGAGAACACTGACGCAAAACTCAGATTTCTTGTGAATATGCGCAGCGCCACTACTAAGTTTGTGCGTCCTTTGGTTCTTATGTCGGATTTACTCATATGTATCACGAAAGAGCGTAGCGCAGCTGCATTCCTTACAGTGGGCTGCCAGATGAAGGCTAGAGTTGCCTTCAGGAGAACTGAAATGTTCTCCAAGTCTGACCAGGCCCTGGAAACTCAGCGCTATAGTTTTGGTTGCGAGGAACATGCATACTCACAGTGGCTGCCGGGGTTCTAAGATGTGGTCGAACGGGATGAGTTTGATGCCAATGTTTGCATTTCTTGGATTTCACAGGTTTTTACACAGAAAAAAAACGATATCCCTGTAAATACCTTCTCTTTTGTTGATATGTTTTTGCTTGTTTCTTAGATTGTGAATTTTAAATCAGGTGACGTGCGGGAAGTGATTGACTTGCGTTCGTAGCACTTGCCGCCACTCCTTCTCGCCCCTTGTTCAGCTATATCAGAAGATGGATTGCGCTCATTTATCTCACTCGGTTGGCGTGTCAGCTACGGGAAAGATAAAGACAGCAACTTGCGGAGGGCAGAGAACGGAAGCCGAAGTGAGCTACGCCGAACAAGTCAACCATGCATTCGTCGAAAATGACTTGAACGGTTAACACATGTTTTGCGCAGCAATGCGGTGTGTTAACCCAGCAACTTCTAGTTCCGCGAAGGTTATTCAGTGTTTCCTAAAGGCAAAGGGTGAGTACAGGTATTTGAACCCATTATTTGAGCAGGTATTCATTTTGCATGAGTACATATGATTGAACCCAGTTCTCTGCAAGCCTGACTGGACTGACAGAAGTGCATTGTTGCTTGACTAATTGGTGAAGACTACAAACAAGCTCCTGTCGGAAAAACTGCGTTTATTGAGATGCTTGCCCCGCCGTGGTGGTCTAGTTTCTAAGGCACTCAGTTGCTGACCCGCAGGTCACGGGATCGCATCCCGGCTGCGGCGGCTGCATTTTCTTTGGAGGCGCAAGTGCTGTAGGCACGTGTGCTCAGATTTGGGTGCACGTTAAAGAACCTCAGGTAGTCAAAATTTCCGAAGTAATCCACTACAGCGTCTCTCATAAACATATGGTGGTTTGGAGACGTTCAACCTCACACATCAATCAATTTACTGAAATGCTTGATTTCTAGTTGACTTGGCTACTCAGGTTTAGTTTCTTTTACTTTCGGCGTGTAGTTCGAATGCTGCCAATATAGGTCGCTTCATGCTCTTTAATTGGTGTAGCAGTGGTTTGAAAATTTGTGAGTCTTTACTTCTAATAGAATCACTGAAACACACGTGATGGACTAAATGTTTATAAAAAGTATTAAGAAAATGCTGATGGAGCCAACGTTTTGACAAGAGAAGTTTTCTTCGTCAAGACAGCGCTCTTGCCCTGACGAAGACGAGTCAACTTGCCGAAACATTGTTTCCAGTGACGTTCTTTTTCAGAAAATTTCTGATCGCTTCAAACCTCTCGGTGCCTCTAAATTTCACTTTCGTTTGGTACTGATGTTCTGAAAGAAAACTATACGCGTCGTCATAACAAACGTGATTGAGTCAAATACAACGCGTACTCGCGATTGTTGATGATTTTCGCACTGGTTCGGATATTTTGGGTTACATGTTTGCGCATTATGTCAGTTGTAAGTTAAAGCTGCTTTTACAGATTAACGCTTTGACACTACGTGTATGTCCGTTTTTTTAATACGAAACGTGCAACAAAAATGTTCATTTTCTTTGTTACGATTGAGTTTCGTTTTACTGAGAAATCAGTTATTCTTACTGTCACCTCTTCAGAAAACACGAGATTAAAAAGAAAAATATTAAGAAACATTTACAAATGGCCGCATCGCCCGAGCGGCCAGTGGATTTGAAAGAAGTCACGAGCGCCTTGCGCTTTCATGAGATGTGGGAAAGGAAGGCTTCGGCGGCAACCCTCCTGCTCTCAATTTTTCGTCCTTTCCGTCTATTTCAGGACGTCACCAGTGATACCATGAAAGACATTTTATATTCCTGATTTATTTGTAGTGGAATGTACGGCAACCACCAGTGGTAAAATCGGCGCTGCCACTGCCGAGAGCGAATACGTGGGAGGTACAGGTAGTTCCGCCCCCTGGTCTGGCATTTAGGCAGTGACCTGTGGCCCACGTATGCACGATTGCAAGACATGGGTGTGTCGTAGAACGACACCAGTGGTACAGGATACATAAATATGAACATGACTAACATTGCATGTATCTTTCTGGACATTTTACTGATTCGCAACTCGTCTGTCTACTTTTACACATAAAGTGGATAACTTGTTCATGGCAGAAATTACCACTTGGACTTCACATCTTGGTGTAACCCTTTTTTTAGATTGTAAGTGAAACCGTGAACATAAGGCATAAAAAGGATTTTTTTTAAGCTGCGCCTTCTCATCGAAGTTGCAACGATCCCCAAGACCTCTTTTCAGTTTCCTAATCAACCTCTCGTACACCTTTCACTACATCCCGTGGAAAACGTGCTTGTCTAAGTTTTTGCACCTGCACAGAAAAAATGTTTTCAACTGAATTAGTGCAGAATTTATTCAGATGCAGACCTACGACATTGGAGTGAAATGGCATTTTGCACCAGTTTTGTATGGCCCGGTTTACAGTTCAGCACAGGTTTCACAGACCTAAGGGCGTAGCGCCAACACACATGCATGCGTATCAACTGCAGCTGTAGATCCAAAAATTGGATAGATTGGTCCTTTTGTATTCCTAAGTAAATTTTAGGCCAAGACTAAACTGCTCAAAACTGCTTAGCATACCTGCCGACATATCTTGAGTTCTCTTACAGAGAAAAACAATGGAGTCATCGACATAACGAAAAACTCAGATAACGGATATCTGTAAAGCTGGTTGGAGCACCCGATCAACTCTACTTAGTAAAATATCATTTAGAAACAGTGCCGCCCTAGAGCCATACAAACGCTTTTCTTTTGCAGGTACACCTCACCATGAAAAAAATAAATAAATAAAGACACCAGGTAAAAGAAGAAATGTTCTGTGAATGATTCAACTGACATACCACTTAGACCTATGAAGACGAGTTCGTCGTTGTGACGCGTAATAGATTCCTTTACTGTAGTCAAGATGTGATTATGGGGGGATAATAGAAAAGCTCCTCTACGTCTATTCTCACGGCGTCACAATCAAGAAAATACTTCAAGCAATTTTTTATTGTGTTTCGAAGGCTACGTAGTTGAAGGAGTGAGCTGTTTGCCTTATCTACAAAACTTTGCAATCTGTTGACAAAAAACAAGAGAGTCTACAGTGGGGTTTCACCATGCTCTACTTGTTGAAACAAATCGCTTTAAAGCAGCAGACAAGGAGCAGACGATGTGCTTTATAACCGCACCTTTCCCGGGGGACAGTGTCCAAGTGAAACGAACCAGCTCAGTTTCGCGCTGCTAGAGCAGACAAAGTGACAACACTGTCGAGTCCTCGCTGCCTGTCGAGTTGTCAGGCACAGAAACACGCGGAAGGACAGGTGAGGCGACGGGGCGCCCGTAGGAGACACGCGCCGCTGGCGACCATCCCGGATTCCGACCAGAAGCTGTCGACTCGACCCCACGCGACCGCGTCCTTCGAAACAAAACATTCGCGCCGCCCGTGTCTTCTCGCTCGCATGACGTCATGCGGTGGCCTTGGACTCGGCAGACACTCAAGGTGACATCCATAGGTTTTCGCCAATATTGTGCTTCAGCGTACGCAGGGTTTAAAGTCAGGGTTACCTCGGGTGGTCCGGGTTCCCTGGGACTCCAAAACAGCAATAGGTACATTTATTGATTAGATGCGAAGCAGCCTATGGTCGAGCTCAATCCGGAGTGCATGGCCACCTTTACTGCGCTTGCACAAAAGCAGGCTCAAGCACTGCCAGAACTCTCTAACGTGCTAGCGGTTTCGGGCCTGCCTAACTGGCTCTGTAAGAGGCTGTGGCCTCTCCCCCGTAAAGTTTATCAGCAATCACGTGATGACACCGGGGAAAATATTCTGCAGACGCGCAACGAACCCCCGTCTCCCAAGGGGCGTGGCGATGAGCCCACGTGGAATGCTCCAACGAGAGTTCATGCTCCGACGGGTAAAAGCAACAGAAAGTATATGGTGTATTCGTGGTGTGCTGCACTTGCAAGGACGTGTTAACACCGGCCAAGGTGCCCCTGATGAACGGAACTTTCAGTGGACCCATGCGTTGCTTTACATGCAACTCAAGCTTCCCTTTAGTGAGAGACAGTGAAATGTTTATTTATTTAACTATTTACCCAGCGTGCACGCACGCCAACGCTACATCGGAGTATATTGGGCCTGTCATGATGTTCTCGCGGCCGTTTCGCTGTCGTATAAGTACGGTGCGCTAACCAATTGCGCCACTGGGGAATGCATTTCGCTAGCTCCACATATACTACATTTGGTATTAAGTGACGTGAATAGATGACGAAGGTAAACGACACAACCAGAGATGATAATCATGACACGAACGTCATGTATGGCATCATTTACTTCCATCTTGTAACGTTGTGCTGATTTTAAAGTGACATCCTCTCGGAGTTGTGCTTCGCCTATCATCGATTCCCACTTTACGTGGATCTGTCAATTTTTTATATGATTTATTCTTTATAACTATTCGTACCCTCAGGGCTTACAAGATGCATTGTAGAGAAGAGGGGCTGCATGAAATGATTACAAAAAATAAATATACAAAAAAGGTAGTGAAAGCACAATATTACGTCGAAAGAAAAAAATGGAACTCTCCATGAAATAAAAGCAAAAGGTAACAAACAAGATATGTTTATAAATTACCTAGAGAAAACAGGACGCAAAAATAACCAATTAGGCAGCGATAGCAATGAATGACAATGTATACTAAACCAAAATAAGCGACTGGCGCACCTTCATTCGTAAATAGAGAGGTAAAAGAAATGATTCAGGGAAAGGCAGGAAAAACGAATATCTATCGATTTACATGAATGACAAAAACATCAGCACAAAGTAACGAGGCATAACAATGAAATGTTCGGGAGAAAAAGACCTGGATAGAAAGGCGTGTAAACAAACAATGAATCGTAAACGCAGGTGTGAGACAGCTCGATGCAGCCTTATAATGTGTTTGTTAGTGCTTTTCGCAAATGGCCTGTGCCTATTATACGAACTAGTGACGCAGGCAAGTGCTTCCACTCATGAAATGTTCTTGGCAAGAATGAACATCAGAAGGTCGCTCTGCGCTGTGCTGGTACCTGAACTTTGAAAGGATGATCGACACACGGGGAAATATTAGATGCTGGTGCGATGCATTGGGACTTCGGCTTATTGTTGTGATTGTACATCTTATGAAGAACACAAAGACGGGATATATTCCTACGAGAAAAAAGAGAGGGGAATGCCAAGTGATTACGTTTGTTACAGTAGCATGACCAGGATCGCATATGGAGCACGCGTATTCAGGGAATAATCTACCATAAGTTGCGGTGGTCTAGTGGCTAAGGTACTCGGCTGATGACCCGCAGGTCATGCGATTGAATCCCGGCTGCGGTGGCTGCGTTTTTGGCAGCATTTTTGATGGAGGCGAAAATGCTGTTGGCCCGTGTGCTCAAATTTGGGTGCACGTTGAAGAACCCCAGGTGATCGAAATTTCTGGAGCCCTCCACTACGGCGTCTCTCATAATCATATGGCAGTTTTGGGACGGTAAACCCCACATATCGATCTATAAATCAATCTACAATAAGTTATGTAGAGCTGTTGTCTTATAATACATACATACATACATACATACATACATACATACATACATACATACATACATACATACATACATACATACATACATACATACATACATAAATACATACATTTATTCACAAAGAGTCAAAACTAGACTCTCCAGTACAATATTACAGCTTGCCTTGTGATAAAAGAAGGGGTTTTAATCCTAAGACCCCAAAGACATATGTTTACTGTTGATTTATTTCAGGTTCAGGTTGTTAAAATTGAAGGAGAAAGTTGACCAGTGGGTAAAACGTTTATTGCAATAAAATATTTCACGAATTGCAGCAGGTGGTTTCTATAGCTATGCACATTTCGTATTCTCTGTTCCCGTCCCTAAAATTGTTTTACGTGCAGTGTCCGTCCGGAAGCTAGAGACGACTGACTGCAGCTTTGACTTCAGGAATTTCTGTCACAGAGCAAATATCCGGCAACAAAAAAGACGGGGCAGGAACTCGGCGCATGAAACTCCCACGTGCGAAAAACAACACGGGAAGATATGTGCTGACGGCCGATCACGGCAGTGGGACATAATGGAATACAGTCTGTTGTCATGGAATGCTTTCCTCTTGAAACATGTAAACAAAAGAGACTTTTTGCGGTTGGGTGCATTACTATACGGTGTCGACACAAAGCATGCGACGAAGTTTTTCTAGTTTTGTCACGTTCTTTCTTTCTGTAAGCAGCGAAACCTTCCTGTCGTCGAAATAGTGGTTTTTTATTTAAAATATTGGCCAATGTTCCCGCTTTCCGACGTCGATGCCAAAAAATTTGTGTTTTTATATGCAAACATTCCACATATCCGTCTTTCTGTGAAACTTGAAATTGAAAGTTGTAACTTTTCCGCTACGCTAAAAAATTTACTCTGTGATGCAGACAAAAAAATAAGAACCCAGTGAAGTCTAGGCACTACTGCAGGAATCAACTATTATTCCCTTGTATATTGAACAATATTCCCGACAAAGTTCACTGAGGACGCAGTTTTGTAGTAAAGGAACTTTAAATGCTTGTTGCCATGCTATGCATTTGCATTACGTTATCATGAGGTCTGTGGAGGAAACTTAAGCCAACCTACCATCCAATGGCGAAATTCAAAACGAACATTTATTTCTTTTATGTAAACAAAATAATTCAGTAGAACTATTTTCGGTATTTTTATTCAAAGACGTCCCACACACTATGAGTGAGGATAATTCTGCTATTTTTTGCTATCAAGGATCGCTTTCTGGTTGATATGGTAAGTGAATGCTATTCGCCACGACTGATGTTATAAAAATAATTTTTAAGTACTACAAATTAAATGAAATATTATCAACCTACACACTTACAAAGAAATTAATACGTACAACTACAAGCATTGCTTCCACAGGGCGAAGGCGCAACTCTTTCGTTCAGAGCTGAATAAGGACCAAAACTTTCAGGCTTGGCAGGGCGAGTAAGGGACTTGAACTATCAGCGTCCATCTTGAGAAAATTTGGGATAGTAAGAGGGAACAACAAACCTAAGGTTTAACTTAAAAGGGAGAATATATATAAATGAAGAAAATGGAGGAAGTACATCCGATAAACCACAACTTATGTTCGAGTTCAAAAGTGCATAATTGTTTGCACAAGCAATTATTCTCAATAATCACGTGGTTGTGTGCCTTAAAAGTTGATTAGATCATTTTTTTCGCTTTGTCTGGATAATAAATGGTGATAATTTAGGCAGAGAAGTATCATGTTTATGAGATGCGAACTCTGAACTCACTCAAGCTCCAACACATAGATCGCACACTGCGCATGTGCCGTGTGACGATTACTTCACTATACATAAATGACGTCATTCACTTCACTATACATAAATGAAGTCAATAGATACTTCACTACACATAAATTACTTCATTATACATAATGATTACTTCACTATTCATAAATGACGTCAATAGATAACGTAAATATCTAAATGAAAAAAGTGACTTGACGGTCTGTTGAAATCGGCATCTCATGAGCTGGTGGATTGCAATGATTGTAATTGTTAGGGTTTAACGTACTAAAACCACCATACGTATATGCGAGACGCCGTAGTGGAAAGCTGCGGAAATTCAGACCACCTGGTTCTTTAAGGTGCGCCTCAATCTAAGCACACGGGCCGAGAGCCTTTGCGTATTTAACGAAAATGCGCACACCACGGCCGGGATTCGATTCCGCGACCTGCGGCTCAGGAGCCGTGTGCCTTAAAGTCACTATATCACTGTGGCGGGGCTGGTGTATTGCAAGAGGGAGTTAGAGAACCGCGCCACACTTAACTCTTAAGTATCTGTACAAATGGTAGTACAGGTCATTTCTGATGAACATTTGCATGGCTAATTTCTGCAAACTTTATGAATTTTGTTGAAACGAACATCTTTTCTATACGGTATTCACAATGTCCCAAATGTCATCTGTCACAAATGTCGAATATATGATAAATTTTGGGGGGTCACACAGCTCTTTCATCTTTTTCTCTGATATATAAGAGTGTTTAACACTGTACCTAAAGCCCACTCAAAAACATATGTTGCAAAACTTTCAACGTTTCATGTCGAACAGTCGCGCAGGAACTGTTGGCAGTTTGTGTACGCAAAAGCATGATTTGATGACGTGTTTCTTAGTTCAGGCAAATACCATGCATCTACAAAGGCAACAACCACCTAGTATTGATTCAATGTCCTAGAGACTTTTGTATCCGCGCTGAATTCGACGACCAGAAAGTTATGCTTCAACCTTTTCAATACCATGATTAGCATTGATCGCTGTATTTAGTTTTTTTTTAGCCCACAAACCCGGAAATCACGCAACGTACCCAGGGTCTACAGGAATGCCGATTCAAAACTAATTTCGTGATTCTTTTCATGAATGATCTTTCTTTATATTTCCTTGACAAATAATCTTGCATTCGTTTTAGCGAAAGTGGAACTCCATTTTCATTTAACAGTTTTTTCTTTGTTTTAACTTATGTGTTTTTATCCCCCTCCTTTTCCCCCCATGTATATCTCTTAAAGCTACACGGTATCGCGCTATCTTTGACGTGTTGACCTTTATGAGCACGTGCTTTCAGATTTGTATCATGATCATCGTGCAAACCAAAAATGCAGTGTTAAATGGTCGATTACTTACGTGGAAAAGCGGGCAGCTTCAGCTTGAATGAATCGCAATTTTCGTTTTCATATTCCGATATACCGCATTAAGACAGGGCATCTTAGTCGAAGTGTGTGCTCTCGTAAAAGCACTTACATCTAAGGTGCTTCCCAGAACGTCTCGTCCTCACGGGTGTTAACACGCACATTTGATTCTAAGAAATGGAGCTGAGCCTTCTCAATTACTTGAAGACCTTTCGCAAGATACGTACATATTCTTTTTCTTCTTCTTCTTCTTCTTCTTCTTCTTCTTCTTCTTCTTCTTCTTCTTCTTCTTCTTCTTCTTCTTCTTCTTCTTCTTCTTCTTCTTCTTCTTCTTCTTCTTCTTCTTCTTCTTCTTCTTCTTCTTCTTCTTCTTCTTCTTCTTCTTCTTCTTGTTCTTGTTCTTGTTCTTGTTCTTCTTGTTCTTGTTCTTCTTCTTCTTCTTCTTCTTGTTCTTGTTCTTCTTCTTCTTGTTCTTCTTCTTCTTCTTCTTCTTGTTCTTGTTCTTGTTCTTGTTCTTCTTCTTCTTGTTGTTCTTCTTGTTGTTCTTCATGTTCTTGTTCTGCTTGTTCTTGTTCTTTTTTCTTTTTTTGTTCTTGTTCTTTTTTCTTCTTTTATTCTTTTTTCCTTTTTCCTTTTTTCTTTTTTCTTTTTTTTCTTTTTTCTCTTTTTTCCTTTTTTCTAATTTCCCTTTTTCCTTTTCTTTTCTCTCTTTTTCTTTTTTCTCTTTTTTCTTTTTCTCTTTTCTTCCTTTTTCTTTTTCCCCCTTTTCTTTTTCTTTTTTCTTTTTTTTTCTTTTTCTCTTTTTCATTTCCTTTTTCTTTTTCTCTTTTTCATTTCCTTTTTCTTTTCCTTTTTTTCTTCTTGATTTTATGCGGCATGCGAGTGCACAAAACGCACGCATAGCGTGATCGGAATGGCAAGGTGGATAAGTATATTGATTCATTAATCACAAACGTTCGTCAACATAAAACACGTACGACAGTTTCAGAGCTTAAAAACAGTTATACTAAAACTGTCAGCGTATACGTGCTCGATCTTTGAAACACCCCTGACTTGAAACGACGGGCAAATTATTGATGACTTATGAAAGAGTCGTGTCCGTTATCTTTGATGTGTCAGTCCTGCGAACATGTCAAGTGCGGAGGACTTCGAAAGTAAAGGCGGTCGTTATTTTGTCGTATGCTGTCATCGCTTGACGCAACGCAGGCAAACCACGTTTAACGAAAGAAAAAAAGATGAAGCAAGCGAGAAATAGAAAAAGAGAGAAACAAACGAATCAAAAATAGGAAGAGAACTAGAAACAACACAGTGACAAAAAATAAACAAAGAAAAGAGAATAAATGATTAGAATTAAAGAGAGCAAAAAGATAGAAGATTACAAAGAAAAACGTGAGGAGGGAAGAAAGAGAGAAAATAAGGCTGCCCAGCTCCGGACTTATTTGAAGCTTCGAACCACTAGTGTGAAAACATGTTATTGTTTTTTTTACATGAGCTTAATGCTATACGGCTGCACTATGTATAGTCATTAAGGCATGAGCGTGAAGATGGTACCATTAAAATTTTTTCACTACGAAATGATTGATTGAAGGATATGTGGGGTTTAACGTTCCAAAACCACCATATGATTATGAGAGATGCCGCAGTGGAGGGCTCCGGAAATTTCGACCACCTGCGGTTCTTTGATGTGTACCCAAATCTGAGCACACGGGCTTACAGCATTTTTGTTTTCAGTATGAAGTCTCAGTGAGCGCTATTAGCACCTAAGAACTGGTCTGGTGCACTAAAATTGAAAGTAGAAATTACAGTCAAGTCACATCACATAAAATATTTCCTTAGATTTTTTTTTACTACACTCACGCAAGTGTTTTAATGTATGGGCGAAAGCGAAGTGTCCGTTTATCGGTTTTCACGACGGATATGATCACGCTTAGTGCGCGCGGAGTTCATGCAGAGGTCGCATAGAGGTCGCTTCCCTCTACGCGATTTCGCTTAAAGTGCTACTTAAGACGACCAAAATGTTCCTTGATTCACACCCGCCACAGTGGTCTAGTGGTAATAGCGCAAGAGTGCTCACCCGCAGGTCACGAGTTGGAATCCCGGTCGTAGTGGCTGTTTTTTTTTCATGGAGTAGAGAAATGCTCGAGGCCCGTGTACCAAGATTTAGTTGAACTTTAGAAAACCCTAGGAGGCCAAAGTTTTCGGAGTATTCGGCTACGTCGTCACTCATAATCGTATTGTGATTTTCATAAGTTAATTATCGTAAACTTACATATTATTCCTTGATTTACTCTCCGAGATTTAATTTCATCTTTGCCGTCACGGTACGTTTTTCATGCACTACTGTTATTGAAGTTCGCTTTTCTGAGAGAAACGCTGGTTAAAACACGGTACAAGTAGGTACAACTCAAGCAGATATGTCCATCTGCAACTATGAAAAAAGAAAAGCTGCTGAAGACTTACATACGTTGCTGTCTATTCGCCAAGGCACACACTCATTTCGCTTCTGTGCTTTCACATCAAACGAAGCGTCAGGTATGTACGCGAAGCAAGAAATCCACTGACTCAGCTCAACACTGCATGAAGACATAGTGCCCGACGCTCAAAAATGCGTTTTCGCACTGGTCGAAAACACATACCTCTCGCCGCATATAATGTAAACAGGAAGAGAAAAAAATGCAGACATAAAGAGCAAAAGGTGCTTTCGTATACGCTACCTCGTCGTTTCTACGACAGGCCGTAAGATAAAGCGTTCGACCAAGCTATGCACCCGAATGTCTCTTTACATTTGCCAAGCAAACACTAGCCCCTCTTATTGAATGTGCGTATCACATGGGCTGCCAGGGATTAGTTTAACCGTACTGAACGAAGAATTGCAAGCCCGTTTTGCCATGGCCCGGGGACAGGGACGGGGGGGAGGGGTATTCGGTGTTATGGGATCCATACCTCTGCGATGAAAACGAGCACAATATAACAGGGTGGACTAGTTCGCATACTTTACTCCTTAGAATTACAATACACGATGTACTTGCAATCTAGTTCAGTTCGGAAAAGAACAATTTTGAAGAAGATGTCTGTTATACCATTTTTGCCAACATTTTATGACTAAGTGTTTATTTATAGTTTATTAACAGTACTGCGATGGGGAGGGGGGTCTGATTACACATACAATGGATGATACATTTCACGTACGATAAAATTAAACAAAAAATCTATGCCTGCACAACTGTTTGCTGGTGTGAAGTATATCAAGCCGGTTCAGTGCTCATATTTACAATAATAATAATGTAATAATGAAAAGCGCTAGCCACATAAATGTCAGGAATCATGTTACAGTTTAGTGTATGATATTAGTGTTCCAAAAGAACGAAGAAAGGACACATGGAGTAAATAATAATATTAGTTCAGTGTAGAGAAAATTAGTTAATGAATAAAAGCTGTTTTTTTCCAAACGAATGACTAAATCTCTCGATAACACACCCAGGTTTTGATGTTGTGTTAGGTATAAATGAATCTAGGTCATTCCACTCTTGAACACTATTGGGGAGAACAAAAAACTGAAAAGCATGTTTATTACGAAAGAAATAATTTGGTATAATCAGATAATGTTCCATGCATAATCTCTTGACTTCTGAGCTAAGTAGTCATCAACAAAGAAAGAACGAACTAAGTACAAAAAGAAAAAATTATTGCTGTGCACATCCGGTCTTACGTTCGTTTGCGGTTTATATATCTGTAACTCACCTTCAGATTCTGCATCTGGTCGTTTATTTACAGTCTGTTACATTGAAATAAGGCGCCAGAACTTGAAAAAAAATACAAAAGCCAACATATTTTTCCTTCGATATTTTTTCACTAGTAAACATATGTCTGTGCGTGCAACAGTTGTACATTTAATTAGCGTCATTTCGTGACGTATCGATCAATCAAGAAACTGCAACTTGGTTACCTTCCCTCCACATGCTTCGCATAACGTCGATTCCCCCGTACATGGATTCTGCCGAATTTTCTACCACAGAACCACGCACGTCTCAGAACAACTTTTACAATAGACCCTAATGTTCATGAAACTTCTATTGTAGATGGAGTGCCGGCAGTCCAACATTATAAACGTTACGTATGTACTCCTATGATACAGACGTCACGTCGGGTTAATGTTAATTGTAGTTATGTGCTATCCGCTCTAAATAATTAACGCAGTGGTGTGCAGGGCCACCATCCTCGCAAGAAACAGCGCTTCATATCGGCTCATCACTTCTAATTTTCTAATACTCATCTTCCTGCTGGCATCGTTGCGCGAGTGCAAACAACTGGTTATATAAACAATTTGCAACTGCTCAACATATGTCTGTGCGTTCAACATTTGTACGCATATTTAGCGTCATTTTGTGACGTGTTGCTAAATCAAAAAATTGCGATATGGTCCCCTCCTCTTTCGCGTAACGTCAATTTCCAAGATACGTGGGATCTGCCGATTTTTCGTTTTGTTTATGTATAAAAAAAGAAATCTAGAATAGCTATGCTAGCTTAGAGTCGGCTATCCCACCAACCTTAATCACGATTTTAAATGCGAAACATTCCTTTGCACACTGTAAGCACTTCTGGTATCTATCTATCTATCTATCTATCTATCTATCTATCTATCTATCTATCTATCTATCTATCTATCTATCTATCTATCTATCTATCTATCTATCTATCTATCTATCTATCTATCTATCTATCTATCTATCTATCTATCTATCTATCTATCTATCTATCTATCTATCTATCTATCTATCTATCTATCTATCTATCTATCTATCTATCTATCTATCTATCTATCTATCTCTACGCCTACGTCTGGGTGCTCTCGTGATCACCTTCCAAACTCGGGGTAAACCGAAATTTGTATGTGATGGTAAGATGATTCGATGAGTACGACTCACTGGTCTTGACATGAATAATATCCCAATTCCGTCGCGTACGTCATCAAACACTGTCCGCCAGACAATGTCACATAACTGGGGGCTGGTATGTGCCACCGGTATACGGATATGTGGCACAGGGGATTGACACTTAGTATTTACCCAGAAATGGCGAGACCACTCATGGGTAATAATAACGCGTTAGCGTTAAGCAAAAGCTGACATCAGGTGCGTCGACCCGACGAATGTAAAGAAAAAAATTACATGGTCCCCGCAGCAATCAAACTCCGCTTTCTGCGTGAAAACCAAGCATTCTACCACAGAGCCGCGCCAGGTCTCACAACTGCTTTTCAATTAGATCACAACGTTCGTGAAACATCAATCAGGGGTGCGGTGATGGCTATCCAGTTTTATAAACACTACATATGTACTCTCACGATACAGCTATCACGTCGGGTTAAGATCCGCTGTAGTTAAGCGCAATGCTCTGAAGATGATTGTCAGTTTATACCAACCAAGGAACAGCGCGAACAGACAGTGGTAATATTAATTCGATATGGTTAAGAAAAATCAGTGTATCTCCACGAAGTGAATGACGACAAGTTGGCGGAGTTGTAGGTCCTAAGGTTCATAATATCTACGGGGTAGTCGCTTACTAGTGTGAGGGATGCACAGATGGACTGATGGACGCACATACGGATGGACAGGTGGACGCGCGTGCAGACGAACGGATGGACGGACAGAAGGGCGAACATGGACAGACATATAGAAAGATGGGAGAATTCTCTGGACAATGTTAACGGGCGTAAACAGTGTCTGAAAAGCGTTGATTTTTTGGTAAACCACTGTTTATATAGGACAGACACACAAGCTGTGACAAGCGCAGTAGGTGACTGTCTAGGTCACGTGTACGTGACGAAGCTTCCAGTTACAGACAACACCAACGGAACAGAAAATGGTGGGATTGCGATGCTTCTTTTCTCCTGCAGAAAGGTGCACATAGGCTAACCCGCTAAATGCGGGAACGAATGCTTTTACCGGCACAATAATACCTGGAAAGAAATGCTGATGTAACATCTTTGATGCCATTGCAGATCATATGGGAATAAACTTTTTGTTGTGCTCTCTATAACTGTGATCATGCTGAAACACAATTGCAACTCACTTGTGAACTCACTGAAACGTTCTTTAATGAAAAAAGGTGACAAATGCGTATGTGAACAATCTGTTTACTATAGATTACGAGGTGCGCTCGGTTAATCATTTTTGTGACGTAACGTCTACTTTCTGCTCATGCGTGGTCTTGGTTTTCGTTGGGTTCATTTTTGTTGCAATGAACTTCAGTTGGTAAATAACGCTCTGTCGTTGTCGTGTGGTGCTCCGTCCTGTTCACACTGATTTCTTACAAATATTTATTGTTTCCGACTAGCCCACTTCGCTATTTTATTACAACTTGGATGCCAGGTAAGTTTCAGATTTCCTATACGAAATTGTCGATCATTGAAGCTTTCACACTATGGCACTTTTTAGATGGTAATTAAATCCTGCCTCTAAAACTCGTCGCTGTCCTAAAACGGCTAGGTGCTGGACTTGATATGCTGTATACCGTTAACTGATCGTTGCAGATGGTTTCCTAGCATTGCATAATGACGTATCTGGCGCTCAGAAAATGCTTGGAGGGTCGTTAGGATACGTTGGTGATCTTGTTTATCTTGGCGTTTAAAGATCGCTAATAGGCAGAGAGAACAAGGTTGTGATCGTGTGGCTGGAGAGCTTCTGCTGCACTAAACAGAATGGATGCCAGGCGCCTGACCTTTGCGGCATAATTACCTCCGTGGTCTGCTATTTTATTGTGCAAATGCAGCCGAACTGCTTGAATATTTCTTTACTCGGCACTGAGAAAAACCCGTTAAATTACTCTATGCCCAGTTAAGCCATTACACGTTCAAGTCCGACCGGCCTGGAGCGTTGTTATGCTCGAATCGGTAGCGTCGCGGCCGCAGTCAAGCAAAGTTTCTGAAGCCGAGCCATGCATCTTTCGCCTCAAGGCAGGCTTGCTAGCTGAGCCAAAAAAAAAAATACTAAGCCGGCGGGACCTGAAAATGTTCTCGAAAAAGCAGTTAGCCCTCTGCTTTCGCCATCATCACTAGAAGTTTTGTATTCGTAACCAGTACCAAAAAATATTATTAGCAAAATGGCAGGCTTTGCTTTCATTACTAATTAAGGGGTTGCCTCGCGCCCTAATATGCTCGCAAATGCATGCAGGCCCACTTTGTCCAGAAGCTGAAGAGCCGTTTTTATTCATTAACTTTTCGCAAAGCTTAGTTCTGAGCTTAACCACAGATGGCCAGCACCCACTGCCGCGGTGCGTGGAAAGATCACTTTAGACGGTGAACAAAGTTATTGAGATCCGGGCCCCAAACCTTATATGACTATGCATGAAGTGCTTGGGGCTGGAACTTTTATTCGCCTATTGTTCAAATTTTTTGTTATTCAAACACGCACGAAATCAAACACTCGAACAGTTTTTGGTCATGAACTTCTGTAAAGACCTATTTGAATATATTAAAATACGCGCAAGCTTAAAATGGTATTCTTTAACGGAGCCGCAGCTGCACATGACCTTGAAAATACGTTAGCTTGAATGTGAAGCGCAATAAGGGATGCTGTGTAAGCTCCCCAGATTTTTTCATTAGATATTGAGGTTTATGCTACCGGTACGTGCGTATGAATTTCACCACAAAAGCGGCAAGAATCGTCGCTCAACAGGCCCGAAGAAAACGTGCTAGTATTCCGTCCACCAGAAATGCATGCCAAGCTACAACCGGCCTGAAGAACAACGTGTCAAATTTGTGCAGTGTGTGTAGCGAAGGCCGCACCAATAGATGGACAGGAAGCGTTGCGCGGGCCAGCTTTGGCGAAATTTGCTGTGGCTGTCACGCACTCGTCACATATGAGGTTAAGGCGCTGGCGCGTTTGTGTAGAATTGATGGATATGTGGGGTTTAACGTCCCAAAATCACCATATGATTATGAGAGACGCCGTAGTGGAGGGCTCCGGAGATTTCAGCCACCTGCGGTTCTTTAACGTGCACCTGAATCTGACCACACAAGCCTACTACACTTCCGCCTTCAACGGAAATGCGGCCGCCGCAGCCGGGATTTGATCCCGTGACCTGCGGGTCAGCAACCGAGTACCTTAGCCACTAGACCATCGCGGTGGGGCGCGTTTGTCTAGAATGTAAACTATGAAATGATCTGAATGAGAGAAAGGCAGCTGCAACAAGATTTGCATCGGAATGTCCAACAATGTTGTGTACGGTTGTCTGCGAGCAGCACACTTTGTGTAGGGCTGAGATGCCTGAGCCGTTGTCCATGAATTTCGTCGAAAAGTGCACAGACTAAGACGAAGTACACATCCGCCTCACTAGCACTTAACATAGCCACTGATTTATTCTTCAAATTAAAAGAAAATTCGGCAGATCTCACGTATTCGGCAATCGATGTTATGCGTAGCATGCGGAGGAAAGGTGACCGTGGTGCAATTGTTTTTATTGAGCGACACGTCATAAAATGACGCTAAATATAAGTGCAAAAGTTGCACGCACAGACGTATGTTTAAGAGTTGCAGATGTTTATATAATCAGTTGTTTGCCTTTGCGCAAGGATGTCAGCTGGAACATACGTATTAGCAACACCAGAAGCTGATGTGAAGCGCTGATGCTCGCGAGCATGCTGGCCCTGGACACTGCTACAAAAATCAACTTCAGCGCATGGCAACTAACCACAATTAATGTTAACCCAACGTGGCGGCTGTATGAAAGGAGTACATATGTAATGTTTATCAAATTGGCTGGCAGCACTGCAACCACTATTGACGTTTCACGAAGAATAACGTCTCTGAAAAGTACTTCCACGACCTGGCGTGGCTTTGTGGTAAAATGCTTTATTACCACACAGAATGCTTGGGTTCGATTCCAGCTGGGACCCTGACATTTATTCTTTGCATTCGTCGGGTCGGCGCCACCTATGTCGGATACTTCTTAGCGCTCGTGCGCTAAAATTGCCCTTGTGTGTTCTCGTCGTTCCTGGGTAGATACTAAGTGTCAATCACCTGTGGGACATACCCGCACACTAGCGGCACATACCCGCTCGTGGGTATGTGCCACAGTCTAGTGGGAAATGTTTGACGACGTACGCGACGGGATTGTGACAATATTTATGTTTTGACCAGCGCGTCATATTCGTCGAACCATCTCCCATGGTAATTTTGGCTCATGCCAAGTTAAGGGGAGGACCACGAGAGCACCCGAACTTAAGCGGCTAAATAGATACGCTCAATGTCGCTAAGTTCACAAAAAAATGCTTCGCCTTTAAAAAAGTATGCAGCGTGCTCTATATGATTAAATTGTAGGTGGGATTTAACGTCCGGAAACCACCATATAAATATGAGAGATGCCGTAGTGGATGGCTCCGGAAATTTCAACCACTTGGTGTTCTTTAACGTGCACCCAAATCTGAGCACATGGGCCTACAACATTTCCGCCTCCATCGGGAATGCTGCCGCTGCAGCCGGGATTCGATCCCGCGACCTGCGGGTCAGCAGCCGAGTACCTTAGCCACTAGACCACCGCGTGTGAGGGGGGGGGCAGAGCATGCTCTAGAGACGCCAGGCCACTAGGGCCATCAAAAAAACTAGTGATCGACCTAGTTTCTCCGGTTGTTTTCTTGTAATTTTTGTAATGTTTTGCTGCCGATGCTGAGTTTTCTGATTTTTGTTAGGGTTGGGTATTGTTATTAGATTTCGGTTGGCTCCGTGCAATACGCACGCATGCATGGTTTTAGCGGGAACATGTCACGTGACTAGCTGTCATGAGATTTTGTGATTTCAAACACATGATGAGCGGTTCTATGCCCCGATTGCCCACGTATGGACGTAAACGTAGAATACACTCTCTTCTCGTCCCGTGCAGCTCTGCCAAGCCCTCACTATCTCACCATCTGAAACTTACCCACTGACAGGTGTGGTTGGCGTCTTCGACCTTCGCCGACCAGCTGGCCGCGGTCCTCCTGGCGGAATAATATCTTTACGTTTTAGTCTGACCTCTAATAAAGTTGTTTCTCTCTATTTTCACCGCAATAGTATGAATGCGATCGCAACAAATTGTGTTCCTATACGAACAAGGATTTCAGTTATTACGATTCGATCTATGGCGTAACATCTACAAGACAGGGTATGTATGGCTGCTCCGTAGAACGGGGACTCGAGGCTTCTCAAATGAATAGTTCCAATTTTGCTCGAGCTCTTGTGTTCCACAATACACAAACTTGTGGATGAAATGAAGTTTTATTTGACTTGATTCTTTTTTTTTGCTCTGTCACTTTGTAGTGACGTAAGCGGGGAGAGCACAGCACGTGCAAGGAGGGTAAGAGCAGTCTTGTGATCTCAGCCGAGAGAGTGCACGTGCCTGCGCCCTTGTGATTGAAGTTCTATCTGCACACATTTATTATCGTTCGCCTGACGAAACTTCCAGCACATTTCATCTCAGCTTGAGCCACGCCCGTCGGCAGGCTTTGCAAACTTTAGCTCGCACGTTGAACATACAAAGTGTGGGCAATGTTACCGATGTGAACTTCACGCGAAACATGACGGGGAGGGCGAAAATACACTTGAAATGTCCATCATAACTACTACTACAATAAGAAATATGCTTCTAATGAGATTGCTTGGTCTATGTTTTTTTATTTGATGCTGAAACCGCGGAAGAATTTATCGCAAGGCGTGTTTTGCTTCGGCGTCTACCTCGTTTGATATCTTCCATGAACAGTGTTATAGTCCACTGAAGCGTTCGATCGGACAGCAGGAGATGTATTGTTGAAAAATCTGGTGTTCTGCGTGGATCTTGATGGATGTAAGACGACTCTAAATGGACCATATAGGCTATATTTTGGCACAATCAAACAACCTGCATAACCTTTAATTGTAATAAACTGTGGATGAAGTCCTTGTTGGATACTATCATGCAAAAACAGAGGCTCCTTCGGAATAAAGGGACGACACTGTACTTTTTCAACATTCTGGCCTATCCATAAAAAGAACCTGCGGCTCCTGGTAAGCCGCTCAATCTGGGAGGAGTGCCACGTTAGAGGAACATATGAAGAAACGAGACGGAGTAGTTGGAAATGTTGCTGGGTCGGAGAGGTTAAGCTATGGAATGAGGAGCGTCTTTTATAATAAATAACGCATTACAAACGCCAGTGTGAATTAGAAAAAAAAGCATCGAAGCAAATACATACGGGCATCAAAAAAGAAGAAATTGCTTTAGAACAAAATGTATATGTCAACAGATCACGCACACATAAACTGAAGTGACAAAACAAGCGTAGGACATTCTTTACAGACAAGGAAACTTCAAACTATGCCAGTGCCTCGACAGTTGTATAGGAGCTGCAAACTTCGCCTCGACATCAATGAAATACAGAAGATTGAAAGGAGCTCTGAGACTGCTTTTGGGCGTGTATTAATGCCTAGGTTGAGAAAGTTGCAACTACCCAGCTATCACCAGGAAACAAACCATCCACACAGATCTCAAGACTTGTCGATTCCACAGGAATTCAAGAAATAGTTCGTTCGCGATGGCGACGACACGGAGCTGCCTTACGAAGTGTCGCGTTCACTTTAGTAGAGAGCTCGAGGGTTGATCGTAGTATAGCGGAATTGAAGAAGAGAGAGAGTGAGCATTTATTAGATGGAAGAGAGGTCGGCTTAAGCTAGTTCGCTCTAGCCTGCTACTCTATACAGGGGATAAGGGAAGGGGGAAGGAAATAGGCATGAAGGATGATGATGGCGACAAGAAGAGGTGGCGCGTATGCACAGTAGCTACTTAGCATAGCACCCTACAGTCTAGTATCTAGTCCAGTGCTTTTTATTAAGCCTAAAAACAGTCTTTGTAGCAGTTTTTGACACTGTTTGGTCGTTCATTGCTGACAACATGTGGTTTTCAGGGCAGAAGCTTAAAGACGAAGTTGATTTGATTGATTTGTGGGGTTTAACGTCCCAAAACCACCATATGATTATGAGGGACGCCGTAGTCGAGGGCTCCGGAAATTTCGACGACCTGAGGTTGTTTAAAGTGCACCCAAATGTGAACCTACGGGCCTACAGCGTTTCCGCCTCCGTCGGAAATGTAGCCACCATAGCCGGGATTCAACCCCGCGACCTGCGGGTCAGCAGCCGAGTACCTTAGCCACTAGACCACCGCAGCGGGTCAGAGCGTGCTCTAGAGACGCAAGGCCACTAGGGCCAACAAGGAAACTAGTGATCAACCTAGTTTCTCTGGTTTTTTTCTAATCTTCGAAGCTTTTGCTGCAGTGCTGAGTTTTCGCTCGTAGGACTGAGTCTAGTTGGGGTTGGCTATTCTTCTTAGATTTCGGTTGGCTCCGCGCAAGTGTGCATGGTTTTCGCGAGAACATATCACGTGACTAGCTGTCACGAGATTTTGTGATTACAAACACGTGATGAGCAGTTTCGTGGTCCAGTTGCCCTGTCGTGCCCCGCTTGCCCATGCATGGACGTAAACGTAGAAACATCCTCTTCTCGTCCCCTGTGGCTCTACAATCCCCTCACTAGCTCACCCTCTAACTCTCCACTGACGGGTGTGGTTGTCGTCGGCGGCCTTTGCCGACTAACGGGCCGTGGTCCCCCAGGCGGAATAATATCTTTACGTTGTCGTCTGACTTTTAATAAAGTTGTTTCTCTCTATTTTCACCGCAATAGTATGAATGTGATCGCAACAAATTGTGTTGCTATACGAACAAGCATTGCAGTTATTACGATTAGATCTATAGCGTAACATCTACAAGACAGGGTATGCATGGCTGCTCCGTAGAACGGGGACTCGAGGCTTCTCAAATGAATAGTTCCAATTTTTCTCGAGCTCTTGTGTTCCACAACACACAAACTTGTGGATGAAATAAAGTTTGATTTCACTTGATTTTTTTTTTTTTTGCTCTGTCACTTCGTCGTTACGTAAGCGGGGAGAGCACAGCACGTGTAAGGAGAGTAAGAGCAGTCTTGTGATCTCAGCCGAGAGAGTGCACGCGCCTGCGACCTTGTGATTAAAGTTCTATGTACACGCCTTCATGATCGTTCGACTGACGGACCTTCCAGCACATTTCATCTCAGCTTGAGCCACAGCCGTCGGCAGGCTTCGCAAGTTTTAGCTCACACGTTGAACATACAAAGATTGGGCATTGCTACCGATTTGAACTTCGTACAGAACATGACGGCGAGGGCGAAAATGCACTTGGAATGTCCCTCATAACTAAAACTGCTATAAGAAAAATGCTTCTAATGAGATAGCTTGATTCCTGTATTTTAATTTGATGCTGAAATGCCGGTGAAATCAATCACAAGGCGTGTTTTACTTTGGCGTCTACCTCATTTGATATCTTCCATAAACAGTGTGATAGTTTCGCTCGGAGAGGAGGATATGTTTTGTTGAATTGTCTGGTGTACTGCGTGGATCTTGATGGATGTAAGACAACTCTAAATGGAGCGAAGGCTACGTTTTAGCATCCTCAAACAACCTGAATATCCTTTAATTGTAATGAACTCTGGATGAAGTCCCAGTTGGAAGCCATCGTGTAAATTAGAGCCACCTTCGGAATGATGGTACGGCACTGTCTGTATTCAATATTCTCGTCTATCCATAAAAAGAACCTGTGCCTTCAAGTAAGCTGTTTGATCTGCGAGGAGTGCCATGTGAAAGGGAACCTAAAGAAACGAGACAGTGTAGTTGGAAATGCTGCTGGGTTGGAGAGGTTAAACTATGAAATGAGGAGCGTTTTCAATCAAGAAGAAGGCATAATGAACGCCGGTGTGAATTGAAGAAATGAAAGCATCGAAGAAAACACACATAGGTGCCAAAAAAATAAATGATCTGAGAACAATATGTATGTGTCATACAGATAAACTGAAGCTACAAAAAAACATAGGGCATTCTTTAAAGAGAAGGAAACTTCCAACTATACCACTGCCTTGACAGTTGTATACGAGCTGCTAACTCCGTCTCGACATCAAAGAAATCAAGAAAAATGAATGATGATGTGACCCGACCTTCCGGCACGTATTAATGCCGACGTTGAGAAAGTTGCAACTACCCAGCTGTCACCAGCAAACAAACCATCCACACAGATCTCAAGGCTTGTAGAGTCCACAGGAATTCGAGAAATATTTCGTTCGTGATTGCGACGAGACGGTGCTTCCTTATGAAGTGTTGCGTTCACTTTAGTAGAGAGCTTGAGGGTCGATCGTAATATGGCAAATCAGAAAAGGATCATAAAAATAGGGCAGAAGCACAAAGCCGAAGTTCCGGGCAGGCGCCATGTCTGAAATTCGCCGCTGAAGTTTGTGTGCTGTTGGTTACGTTACAAGAGCGTGAGCACGTTCCTTGTGCTTGCGTGTCGCAGAATCGTATAGAAAAAGAAAATGAAAAGCTTTACAACTAACACTGATAGCGTTTCGCTGTGTGCTGCACTTTTTTCGTTTCCCACTTGCCGAAGGGTGGTCAGAGACTAGTAAAACGTGGTTGTAACTAATCCGCTGGATGCATTCGTTACTTCTAGAACTTTATCATTTCTACGAAAGATTGGCTTTGCAGGGGCCGAACTCCACTCAAGTTCTTCTTTGCCAAGCAGACGCGGGAGAGAGGTGGGATGTATTTAAAGCAGAAAAAACAATCAGCGTGGTGGTACAATTACTTGCTTCCTTGATTAGCATAGGAAGATCGGCACAAGGAATGGTGATGTGAACATCGTATATCACATCAACCACCATGTCCTTGCTCAGTAGAATATGAGCTTTTACCTTGATACCGCCTATCTCTGGGATATGAGACAGAAATAAGAAAAATGGCTGGTGTATTACGTCAATGGCCAAGACATGTTTTTTGGGGTGGACTCGCACATTTTTGATTTCGTTTGGCACAAAGTACTCTAGTTTTCTCAAGGTGGTAAGCCAATTCAGGTTTCTCAAGTGGTCGAACGGCTGGATTGGCACAAATATGACAGTATAGTTATTCGAAGTCACCATCTGCTTCAAAGTGGATGCTGTTGAAGGTGGTGAAGCACACAGTGGTCTTCGTTTCGGTTTACGACTTTGAACTGCATTGGATTCATCGTTAGAATCGTCACAGCTCGTCGAATACAGTTCGATGGACTTACTATCGGCGTCGCTGAGTTCGATGTTTCATTTCCTCGTGGTGGCGGCCGACTGTGGCGGCATGCCTGTAGGGTGCGCAAATGAGTCTACTTTCACCGTGGCCAAATAATATTCCAATGTTAAAAACCAGCAAAAACTGTCAGCCGTTAAGCAAAGCGCTTGACGCTGCATCGAGAATGTTACAAGAGTGACGTGAATTCGGATTGTTACGTCAGCGTGTGTCAGAAATATTCACGCGCACTAATACATTTCTTTTATTTCAAAACTTTATGTTGAGAAGGAAGAGTGGAAGTTCAGAAACGATATATTTATTATTCAATATTTATTCATTTATACAGCTTGCTAGCCTCTGCATGAAAATATAAGCAGGAGTGGGTGTAACAAGTATTAATCGAAGTGATGTAAACATAGAACAATCGTGTCACATCAATCGACAAGAACAAGGAGGGGGGAGGGAGAGCGCTCCTGAATTGCGAGATACAAAGCATATGGGCAGCGTTTTAAGCAAGCTGTTTGCAGAAAGAAATGACATAACTTATTTTCACGTAAAAAAAAGAAACACGAGGGGAAGAAATGAAAAGACGTAGAGACGCGGAAGGCAGTTCTTAAAAGATGGTAAAAGTGCTTTTCAAAAAAAACATTGTAAGATATATAGGTGAGGTTTGAAACTATAACGGGTGTAAATGATGCTCGAAGCGGTTACAACATCTGAACTTTCACAAAAGAGTGATCAACAAGATCAACAACACGAACTTGTACAAGAGAGGCAGACATTCCACAAGGCTGAATGGCAGGTGCTTCCATATACGAATTGTTTTCGAAAAAAAGAATTCCCTTAACATTTAGTGCAGCGGGAATATTCATTCTTTAATTTATTATGGTGTGAACGGGTGGCTCTGCTGGACACTGGCTCTATGTGTGTTTATACCAAGTACATAACAAAATAGCTGGTGCATTACATATTCAGCCGTGTTGGCACCACCGTTGTAGACATTCTAAGCCCGTTTTCTTTATCTATTTTTTCCAAGCACTTGCATAAGTGCGCCAGCTAGAACTATATACAGACCTAACCACTTTGACTTGGGTGAGTTGGTACATAATTAGATAGGCTTCAGCGCAATTTAGACGAAGACAAATGAAGACACACAGAAGACAGACCAGCGCTCGTCTGTATTCTGTGTGTTCCCTATGGCCTTCATACAAATTGCGCTGAAGCCTATCTAAGTATTTAACAACTTTGTTTTGGACGGATCAAGTGTTTTTATGTTGCTTGGTGTATCGATCCTAAGCTGTCGATGCACATTCTAGCACAGGATAATTCAAGGCTTCATACACAATAATTTCACTGCATGAATACATTCTCGCAAATTTCTTTTTCAGAAATCAAGTTTCTGCGTAGCTCTCCTTAGAACTCTTGACATTAGGTCATGCCATCTCAGCTCTGACGTCAATTGTCACCCCGAAGAATTTATATCTGTTTACAACAGCGAAAGAGTGGCCGCCTATGCAGTATGAGAAACTTAACGGCTGTCGTTTGCGTGTCACAGTGACCGCAAGTGATTTTTCACAATTATTTTCATTTGCCAGTATATATGCATCTCAATGCAGTCTGTTCTAAAGTTTTGTTAAATTTAGCCTCATCACTAGCATTCTGTATGCTGCGTTAGATTATGCAGTCGTCCGCATGGGGCTTAATTTTAACAAATATATTTTGAACTACAGCATTATTAAGCATTAAAAAGAACAAGATCCCCAGCACACACCCATACGGAATGCCCGGCTTAACAGGTACATGATCTAAGCACTCGTCGTCAGCGCTGGCGCGCTGGGTTCGATTGTATAGATGAGCTTCAATTCATGCAAGGAGTAAATCACCGTTAAATGCTAAGCATTTCTTTGCGTACTGTGTATCTATCTATCTATCCGCCTACGTCCGGGCGCTCTCATAATGACCCCCTTAACTTGAGATGGACCTAGTACGGGGGAGCAAGAGGGTTCGAAGAATATCACTGTCCGGTCAGGACAAATAATGTGACAATCTCGTCATGTACTACGTCAAATCCTTTCCTCCGGACACGTGTGGCGTATACCCGTATGCGAGTATGCGCAACTAATGTTTGAGAGTTCATATCTACCGAGTAACGGCGATAACACACATTAGTAATTGAATTGTGAGCGCGTTAAGAAAAAACCCACATTGTCAGCGTTCACCCGACGAATTAAAAAAAAATATATATATATGTTATGGTCCCAGCAGAAATATAACCCGAGCATCCTGCGCGGCAATCAAGTATTCCACCACACAGCCGCACCATGTATATGGGCTCCTCTGGTAAAAAAGCCTACGCAGGCGTAATGTTGGTGCAATGTCAAATGTGGTTGCAGTAGTGCCCGTCTAATTTTGCAAACATTACATATGGACTCCAATGTTACAGAAATCATGCCGTGTTAGCGTCAATTGTAGTTAGGAGCCATTCACTGAAGTTATGGTAATAGCCCTATCCAGGGTTACCATCCTCAGAAACACACGTGCTTCACTTCAGGTTACTGATTCTGGTGTTGTAGTACCAATGTTGCTCTTAGCATCGTCACGCAATTGTAAACAACTGGTTCTATAAAACATACGCGACTGTTCAACATGCATGCCTGTGCGTACAACATTTGTGCATATGTTTAGCGTCATTTCGTAACGTCTCACTCAGTGAAAAATTCACACCGCAATCATGTTCCGTCCGTGTGTTCCGCATGACATCGATTGCCACGATACTTGGGATATGCTGAATTTTTACAGTGGTTTTTGTTTTAATGAAGTTTAAAGTGTGAGACGCAATGAGAATATTTCTCGAAAAAGATTATTTCAATGCGCTTTGCAGATCAGTAACAGCTGAAGAACCGCGAATCAGCTCCACGAGTGCTGTCATTGTTGAAAATTTTTTTCTAAATAGTTGTTGCCAGTTATTGTTGATATTTTATATTCAAGAAACGTTCAAATATGTTTGAAACGTGTCCAGGTGTATTCCTTCTCTACATCAATTTTCGCGCACCTCAGTTAGGTTAAAAGCAATATGCTGAAAGCAACATGGAACATTTACGCAACAATTATATGAGCCTGTAAGATGAAACGGAAAAGGAACATTCTGCTTTAGAAATCAGTCCAACTTTTCTGCATTTCCAGTCAAAGATAACACTGCTTTAAATAGTGACACGTTGGACATTACGAACAGCATCGACTGGTTGCGTAGGTGGTCCAAGTATTCGGCCTTTAGTTACTGGCTGAAATACTGGTCTGTTACTACTACTACTACTATAGGCAGGTATTTACTGCACCATGTGGCATACCTGACCAGGAAGGCAGTAGGTATGCTGTCAGTACGTGGAAATTTTTTAGTATCAATATTGTGCAGAAGTGACAGAATGCTCTGCTGGGATACGATAACGTTATCAATTTGCTGGCTTTGGGATACTGAGAGGAAGTGAGGCGTTCTGCCGTCATTATTTGTGAATACCGTAGAAAAAGATTCATTAAATTTTGTTGCAATTTGTGATTGTTACGTTTTTGTTTTGTCATTTGTATGTTGTTTCCTTTCTAGGCGAAAACGCCCGATAGAAATTTCCAGTGCTATTTCGTACTATCTGAGTAAAACCACAACTCTGTTAACCATGCGATGTGACCTTTATGTGTAAAAAGCATCCTTCCGTTCAGCCACATTATTGACGTTGTTCCGAGTATTTACCTGGTTTAGCTGGTTACATACGAGCGGTCTATTATAAGGGGGCGTAGTTCACGAAATACGCTTATCCTGTTGGTGAGGGGACAACTGCATGTTGCGCCCTTCTTTCCACTGAAATACGTCATTGTCTATCCTAAGTTTATTGTATGTGAACCTGACTTTCTCGCAATTGTTTTTGTTGGCAGCTGCACTGTTCCGCAGTTGTCGTCTTTCGTTTATGATGTTTACGGAAAAAGCCCTCGGAGACATATACGCCTTTTTTTTTAGCTTGAAACTGTTCTTCAGAATATTTATTTTCTATTTTTGGCTTTCTCTTTGCGCTACGATTTTAGACTCCGCGTAAGTAGGGTATGGCTTAGCATATTCAAATTATTTTTTTGTAACTGCTCCCGCTTCAATATTACACGCAGTTTTCTATACTATTTTCAAGCTCCCTGCATATGTGAGATCGCTGAAATGTTGAGCTAGGAAAGTGAGTTTATAAAAATTTCGTGATCATATAATCCATTGTGTTCTTGAATTTATGCAGTGATCCCCTGATTACACAAAACTTAATCAAGTGTTTCAGTGTGACTAGGAGACCGGTTCCTATGCGGCCCACCATAGCAGTGCATTGGGCGTCCTGGTACATTATATAAAAAAACAAAAAAACGTTGCGTAAAGCAATTCGGGAGCAGAATAGCGAGACAAAATGACCACTAACTTCAAACCGATCGTTATCTTGACTATATTTTCATTATCTTTCGCTGTGTGGCACACCATATTTAGTTTAATTACTTTGGATTACTTCAAGTGCACCTATATTTATGCACACGGGTGCCTTGAGCATTCCACAGTGTCTAAACATGGCCACCGTGGCCGGGATTTGAACCAGTGGCCTCGAGCTTTTCAGGACAACAGTTTAGCAGCTTAGTCACCAAGGCGGGCTGTATCACGTCACAGTGCACTGCGCATAAGCAGTTGGAACACACGCGTGCTCTATGTAAGTGTATGTGGATGTTCCAAGGAAAACAACAGCGCTATTCTTTAACTGCGATCCTAAATTATTATACGGCACGGAAATAATAGCAATCAATAGTCTCTGCACGACGAGCCCGGTTCCAATCGTTATAAAAACAATGCGAGATGGCTGGCAGTCCCGAAGCGTGGTGGATAAGCAACTGGGGTACGTGTTTAGACCCCGAAGCACCGAGCTGTTATACTTCGCTTTGTTTTCACAAGCGTCTCTCTGGGCGCGTAAGGCAACATGCGCACGGTGCATGCGAACTTCGGGTGAGTGTGGTGAAGTCATGTTTACTTCTACAAGCTAAATGAAGGATTCAGATAGCCGCGAGCCTTAATGCTGTCGTGCTCCTTTTCTCGGTTCGCGTCACAGTGCAGTTTGAACATTTCAAGTCCTCATAGCAGTGAACGGCGCCTAAAGTTCAGTTAGCGCAACGATGACGCGGGCGCTACCCTTCCGTGACAGTAAATACTCGTACAACAAAAGCGAAAGTAAAGCCGACAGCTTTCCGAGCGAGAGTCGAAACCGCGTGCTGGGAGAAAACAAAAGAAAACCAGGAGAGAAGATGCGAAAGAGGAGGACATTGGGAAGCGGGAGGGAAACAGTTAGGGTCACGTGACTGAAGCGGCTGTCTGTCTCGCGCTTTCTCTCCCTCTCTCGACAAGCGCGAGGCGCAACGCTCTCTCTCACTCACTCTCTCCCGTCGCAGACTTGAGCGCCGGAGTTTCTGGACCCCGACGAGTACGACCGAGAGGCACGACCGGCACGCGGTGCCGGAGTCGAGCGGCAGACGCCACGAAGCGCGCACGCCTTGCCGCGACCACGACTCGCCACAGCTGCTGCCGTAGCCAGCGGCTATATACAAGCTGGGAGGACCGAGTGTTGTTGCTCGCTTGCGACTGCCAGCAGGCAGAAGCGAACAACCACGCAGGCAGTCGAGTCGTCGGCAGCGAACTTTTCAGGAGGTGTCTCTTCCACGCATCATCGCTGACGGACAAGCGCCGACCACACAGCTGCTTCTGATGTCGCCGGTGAACGGCGCGGGCGACGCGTGAAGTGACAGTCATGAAGTGGCAAGACCGCGGAAGAAAAGACTCGACGGTGCGGTGGCTTCTCCTGTGCGCTTCCTGCCTTGCAGTGCAACTGATATGCGGCGTGCTGCCCACGGTGCGAGCACTGGATGCCGGGTGAGTCGCCGGTCAACGGCTTCGCCGCAATACAGTGGTCGTGATTCCCTTAGAGACGACGTATATAGTTTGCAGGGAGCTGCGTTTGCGAAACCCATTAAAAGGCCGCTTCTTTTTAAAGAAAAAAAAGTTAGTAACGCTCGTTGAAGTCTGTATACCGCGGGGTTAGAAATGTCAAGAGCAACACTGACATTATAACTGGTACAGGTTACAGGATTCTATGAAACTTGCAAACTTCTTGATACATATTGTTTTACATAATTTTTTCTTCAGCCATTCGTCTCTGAGATTGTAAGTACAGCACGTTGCATGCAGCCTAGCACTCGTTCATCGTCAATCTATAAAGTATACGAACACTACTACGGCTAGCTCATCGCTCCCACTACATTATTTGTCGTGACCTATGTAACTTTTACATTTGATTACATTATCGAGAGTTCACAGGTGTGCCGCTCGAGCTAAAGGATAACGATAATTTGCCCGGGTACAGTTTTTGATGACCAACTTGCTGCAAAGTGCGTAGATAAGAACTTCCAAGCATCGCTCGCGTATGCTTTCTGCTCAAGTGTTTACATTGTAGACGGGAACGTTGAAATATGTCATGTCTTGTCCCAGCTGATCAAGCAAAAAATTACAACAGCTTTACACAGACATCTCTTAGCTTCTTGAAGTGCAAGAGTGAAAAAGAAAGAAATAAATAATTAAAAAAAACATCCACTTAGTGTGCAGTATACGTGGGTGACCTTTATATATTTGTTTGCTGAAAAAAATATGAAAAGTCCTATCTATTGTAGACGATCTGCTGACCGAGGACTACAAAGGTTCAAAAAATGACGCTGACAGAGTTCGCGCTGTCGCAAAACAACTGCTGCAAACTAAGTCGGCCTTCCACCAGCTGTAATATGGCGTTGAAAAGAAAAATTATTCGGGACGACCTGCAGGTCATATAACGGTTTGGCTATTCAAGATTTACAGCGCTGCAGATATGTCGTATTTTAGGCTATTGAAGGGACACTTACGCTGAAACGAATCATGCAAGCATCTGCACATCATTCACGTTTGAGTAAATGCGCAAGTATGCGGTTTTCATAGTCCGTAACCTATTCGGGACATGGCAAATTCTACCGCCACATGGCCTCAAGATCACTTGTGGTACGCCGGTATTGAAATATTTTGTGTGTTTAGTTGAACGCAATCGATTGTAACCCATTCTTTTCCTTGAAGAATATTCTTTCTCTTGAAGAGGCCCTCTCGTGCCTCGACGTGCTGTCATGAGAACTGCAAAGAACAATCGTGAAGCTCATCACAGTTGTGGAGGTGACGGTGGTGACGAAAATAATAGTGGCGTACAGATAGACGCCTGTGTTTTAGAATTCATCGTCAATATTTTTTATAGATCCATGCCAGTAAGCATCAATCAATTCAGGTAAACTTATTCTGACTATCTAAATTAGGTCTTTCTTCATTTTTCGCATTTGAACTTGTAATGAGGAGTAGCATAGTTTAGTATTTTGGTTGATATAGACAGCCCGTGGTTCTTTAATGTGAATTTATATTCTAATACAAAATAGTTTGCAACTCGGCCGCCACCGAAACGCAGCCGGCAATCAAGCCTGTGCTCTCGCACGTCGCAGCGTGACGTCATAGCTGCTAAACTACCAAAACGGGTAGCTAAAAAAAATTAAAACTACGTATTAGGAACCTTTGCATAGCAGAAATCTGAAACTATCGACGGTGTGGATTTGGGAGGAAGGTAGTTAGTTCGAGCCCTATAAGCTGATGCAGCAGCTATTCGATGGTGGCGAAATTCAAAAACGTTCATGCAGTTGGCTTTTGCTGAGTGCATGAATCCTCTGGAGTTACTCCTGGCTAGCTTCTCCTAATTGTAACAGAAGCCATTCAGCGTGAATTTGGAGCTTGTGGAGTCGGAACTCCTCATTCTGGAGTCAGAACCCTCGGAGCCTGTGAATGAGTTATTGTTCGAGCTGGCCAGTGCAATAAATAAATGAATAAGTAAATTAACAAACGAAACGAAACAAGAACAAATAAACAAGCAAATGAAGTCTTTGTTTAGTATACCTTTTTTATGGTGGTAGGAAATAAACTTATTGACTTCTTTATGCGTGTAATGACTCCGTTTCAAGCTATGCCATGACAGTAATATTGTTCCCTTTGATATGTAATTTATGATATAATTCGCGAACATTTACCTAAATCCAGTGTTATCTTTTACTCCTGTTAAAAGCGACTTTCTCTCCTTCCTGATTTTCGGTGGACAGTTATTGGGCAGTGAGTAGAGCGCTTCCAACGACAATACCAGCGCCGATGTTACTCGAAAAAAAAAAGAAGATTTTTGCAGGAAACTTTCGAATTTATGTCTTGTGAAAATATATGTACTGCGCACCACGTGTTTTCGCCGCGAACACTGTCCCACGGGTGTTTGCTCGCATAAATCTGAACAGTTCCATTTGGTTGGACAGTTACATATAAATTTCGGTTTTGCAGTATAAAAAAAAAACTTAATACAAGGTTTGTTAGAAAAACGTTCTTATGTCGCCACACCTGCAGATTGAGTAAAAAATATTTTTTTTGTTAAAACTCGCGTCCACTTTGCAGCATGCGCGTAGCAGAAAACCGAAGGTGGTACATTTCTTGTGCAGCAGCGGGGTGGCTCTTGGTGAAAATCAATACCTCGGGTTGGATTACAAACAATTTAAAGGCCGGTCAATAAAGTTCCTTTATTCTTTAACATCTGAATGAAACGATTTCATCCAAGTTGTTCTGCAGTCCATGCAACATTAAGAAAACCAAATGTTTTCCTTTTCTCTGTCGCCGCACCTAGTGGGCCATAAGAAGATTCCTTCCCACCAAAGTACTCACGCAAATGTTGCATGCTAACGCCGTGATTTTTCGTGGAGGACATTCGCGATTATATCTAGCGAAAAAAAAACACCTCCGTAGACCACCGATTGAAATTCGTTTAACGTTGGGGATAAATCACAAGTACAAGAACACGGAGCGTGCAGAAACGCACAGGGCTCAAAATATTATCGTTAAAACGTCGAGAGCTATTTATATAATGACTTTTCGTAAGCACCAGGAAAAGTCAATATACACGTTTTCGCACTTAAGTTGTTGATAGTTTGCGGCGTCTGTGTTTTCGTGTTCTTTACCACCGTGTTCGTCGTTAACGCTTAACGTTACACGTACCAATGGCACACGAACAGGTTCGAGTAGCAGCCTTAGTGAACCCATACTGCGTGTTTCAAAGATTTGCCCGTGGTAAAAAAAAAACGTTTCTGCGTGTTGATTCTGGTTATATATCGGCAAAAAATATGGAGCTGGCGCTGACTCACTCACTCGGGCACAACCTCACCAATCTTTTTCTCAAATGGCTCACTCGGATTCGGGCTCAATAAAAATTTTTTCGAGGAGGCGCACTCGGCTGCACGAGGTTTGACTGACCGTGTGCCGGGTAACGCGTCATCTCCTGGGCGACCTGAGCCTCTCTGCTCGTACAACGAGATATGCAAGCACCACTATCTGTCAAGAAGACTGCTGCCTCTACCACACTCCTCGCTATGCAGGGCCCAAGCTGTTACTCCTTGACTGCTACAAACAAACACTTACCCGAGCCCTGCGGCACTGCACACAATCTACCCTTAACGGTTTCCAAGCCCGGACTGCCCCCTGTGTGGTGGTTATGCGGACTTCGAGCATGTACTGTGGGGCTGCGCCTCTGCCGGTCCCCCTTTCACCCAAGAGGAAATGAAGCGACTCATTAAGGCCCAGGACCAGACCTCTCAAATCCTGGCCGTCCAGAGGGCCCGCGCGAAGGCCGTCAGGTTTAACCTGATGGTCCACGAGTGGGCCTAGCCAGGAGACGCTGAGTTTACTCGCGTCTATTGTGGACCGAATAAAGTTGTTTCACTCACTCACTCAGGTGGACTCACGGATTCGTGATGATGCAACACTTTATTTATGAAAAGAAGAAAAGAGTGGCGAATGTAAAGAGTGGTTTCCCCATTCTAAGACACCAGTGGCCGCTGTAGCTCGCCCGGCTTGATCCAGGAGACCCCTTTGGGCCTTCAGGTCAGGTCGGGCGAGGACGGCCTCCCAAGGCTCCTCCAGTAGCGTGAGTATCAGAGGCGACTGTGCCTCCATAGGCTTCCGAGTCTGAATGAATCACCTGAATCGTCGCGCGAATCAGTTTGCCCATGTATGATTATGACTGATAAGTGGTAGTATAACCGAGTTCTCAAGCCCTCCTCCATTCCTTTAATTCATTTCTAGTCTGACACATTTTTAGAAGTCCGCAGCATTTGCTCCTCAGTGATGGATGAACACAAGCCTGCACCAATTGGCGCACACTCCAGAACGACGTCATGAGCCTGACGGCCAGTGACCCCGCCTTCAAAAAAAAAAAACAGCTGAGTGCACGAGCAGAAGCATTTCATCTGTCGCAACAAGGGATCGGCTGCTGCTCTTCGGTCATCTTTATGTCAGCCCTCTCCATATATATACTGAAATATTTATTGCAAAAAAGAGAAAAAAAGTACAGGGAGCGCGTGTGTGGGGTCCTTATTCTAGTGCTCGACTGGCTTGAGCGGCCCGCCGGGCCTGGTCGAGGAGCACGAGTTGCACCCCCAGATCCTCGCTGGTGAGCGGAGTCTCCCACTGCTCCCTTCCGTAAATCTTGCCGACTATTTGGGGCGTGTTAATTTTGGTTCGCCTATTCTGGCAATCCCACGTTATGTGGGCGAGAGTGGACCTGCCTCCGCAGCACGGACAGCTATCGCTGTACATTGCGGGGTGAATGGCATGTTTCAACGGAACATTGGGATGTGTGTGTTTTTTTATATGGCGAAAGTCATAGGAGTTCCGCCCGGTTAGAGCAAAGTGGAGTGCACTGTACTTTCGTCGCTTAAGCCGTTGGTACTCGAGGATGTCTCGCGGTAAGGAGGGCTTTTCGTCGGAGTGGTCGGCCGGTCGGTTAGCAAAACCACGAGCTGCGCCGTCCGCTCTCTCAATTCAATCGAGTCCTGCGTGACCCGGGCATCAGATGACCCGCATGACTACCCGATGACTCGCGTGACCCGCACCAGAGAACGCATGACTCACCAGATGGTGAGTCATGCGTTAGATCCGGTGCTAATAGGCCAATGGAGTTGTGTGGTAGTCTTCTGGTGAACCGAGTCTACATGCGGCCATGGAATCGGTAAGAATAAGGTACGATTATCCCAGAATACCCTTAGTTTTAATCGCAAGCGCGATGGCTGAAGCTTCAGCGTTATTCGCGGACACGGCTCGAGCAGTATCGCAAGTCCTGAACCGTGGCCGCTCCTACGACTGCGAACGCGTACTCCGTGTAGCATCGGGTGACATCTGTGTGCGCCGTGTCCGGGTTGTCTCCGAATCGCCGCCGTGAGTTGCGAGTTCATGGACTTCTATGACCTTTCTGATTTTGTGGGCTCAAGTTCTTTGGGACATAGGCTACGAGAATTCTTTCACGTAACTGTTTAGCCATGGACTCAAGTTCTTCTACCGCATACTGAGGACGAGCTGTGTAACCTACACAGCATAGCAGCTTTCGCCCAGGAGTGGTTAAGGTAAGCCTTTCCCATTGGGAAATGAGCACCGCTGCGTGTAACTCCTTGTAATGATTGTGCATAACGAGTGCTTGGAGACGGTCTGTGGAGGTTCCAAGTGGTAGGCCGACAACCGCTTTGTACGATCATCACATCTAGGGCCTTACGATATGTTTATTGATCTTCTGGAAAAGAAGACTATTTGTTAGCCGTCTGATGACAAAAACCCGAACAAGCCGGAGCGTCTCTGCTTTTTTGAAACCTCATCTGTGATAGGTGACCTTAAAAAGTTTACGGGAGAGCTGCTTCACCGTTATTCTGAGAGTTTTGATTGTGTGGACCACTCGCTTTTTTCTTTGTAGCCAGTGTCTGAGGACTCTTTTTTTGGACCTCTATTATCTGGTGGTCTTTAAAAAGAGGTTGACCGCCTAGTGAATTCGGTAGCCTCGGCCTCGGATTCTAATAAAATCAGATTTCTTGGGAGCGCGGCTTATTTCGCTGTGGTGAGTGAATTATTTAGCAGCTGCTACTGCGTCTTCTAGGATTTCCTATTTTTAGCTCCCGAAGAGCCATTGTTGGTCCATATAGCAATGGCGTCCGCGTGTAACGCATAACCTACCCTTAAATTCCATCGAGGCTTTTTGCTAATCGTCTCATGCCGATGTTGAAGAAAGGTACCTTTATTAGGCATCTGAGAATGATCTGACCACGTATTGCCCATAGGCATTTTGTACCATTGCGAGAAGTTAGAAAATAGCGGGCGTAATCATGATTCTTCGCCCACAGCCGATGTCAATTAGCTCAGATAAGATACACGCATGGAATATAGTGTCGCATGCGCTTACCAAATCAAGAACTACGGCGAGATGTTCTACACCAACCGTGGTATTGCAAAGGACCTCTTCCCGAAGTAGCAGGAAAATGTCATGCGATGACACATGGCGGCGAAATCTAAACATGCTAGTTGGAAAATGGTTCCGATCTTCAATGTAAAAGGTGTAGTGAGTGTGAACCGCCTTTTCAAATATTTTGCCAAGACAGGATGTTAGTGATATTCGTCCTAGATTTCGTATGTTGGGTGTTTTGTCTGGCTTCAGAATATTTAAGAACAATGTTTACTTCTTTCCAATGATGTGGAGCATCCACAAGCTTATTAAAGGAATACTAAAGAAGAAAACGGTTTTTATGTTATTAGTAAATTTCGTTTTCATAATTGCAAAACTGCCAGGCTCTCCACGAGAAGACGCGTGGTAAGCGAACAAAAGCGGAAATGTAAAATGCGGCTGGCGACCCCACCTTGAAATTCCTGCACCAAATTCCGTGATGCCATACATTTTCACGGCATTTGCCTACCAAGGCCTACGTAGCTCCTAATAGGTAAAAAAAAATGAAGCACTTTTTCTTGTGTAGGGGAGAGACCGAACATACCGTTTCGAGAAATTTCTTCGAGCCAAATTCGGCAAAATATGACAAATACATTTTGAAATTCGTGACGTCACGCGGGCAACTACGGATGCAAAATTTAAAAGCCCTGCGTATGTGTGTCTCCGTGTCCTTATTGTGTCCCGTCACTTTGCGCTACCAGTGTTATTCAACTATGCCGTGCCAAAAAGCCCACCTTACAACTTTACTCCACGTTAAAGATGAGACCTGTACCTTGATTTTATCCTCTAATAAAGAACTTACGTCGGTTAGATTAAAACATTATAGTTCTCAGAGAACGCTTTGTCAATTTGAACCAATTCATCGTTTCACTTTAGTGTCCCTTTGAGTTGTATCCGACTATGTTAGAGTGTCAAGTTTGCACCATACCTCTCGTCTCTCCGACCTGCTTCGTCATTGTTGAAAGTGCATTGCTCTGACCATGAAGGTATTTGCCGATAATGGTTGCCTAGGAAATTTGATGGTGCATCCCATAGTTTGCTTGCTTCATACCGCTGCCACTGAAAATTAAGGGATCAGAAGCGGGCTGTTATGACAACCACGTCATCGCTTCTTTGTCTTTTTTCCCGCATCTATTGAGAAGCTTGTTTTTGTTTAGCCTCGACAGGTGAGGCGAGGGTGGTACGGCTGCAGTGAAACTTGACCCCCACCCCTCGCGCCTATATGAAAACCCCGCCGATGTTTGTAGGGAAGCGAGAGGGGGTAGAGTTTTTGCCTGCACTTGTTTACGAGTAGGTGGTTATTGACTATCAATTGAGACGTTAAACGACACTGTCATAAATTATAAAATCTGCATTGTGACGCAAATGCGATAAAGGTGGGTGTCTAAGTTATTGATGGCACTAAATAGTGAATACTACTATGCTTCGTAGAAATAAGCGGTAAAGAGTTTCTTTAACCCCATCGCTACGACTTCAGAGCAGTCCTTCCAGCGCTCTTAAAAAAAATCTGTGGCTCTTGTAGTAAATATCATGTCTAAATATTCCTAATTGAGCCAAAATATGCATCTTAGAACGCAACCTAAGCTTAAAGTCGGCATTTAAATTTCGCAATTGGCCAGACGAGTAAAACCTCGATGAACACACTAGAAAACACACGACAAGGCTTAATGGTGGATAATGGGAGAGGCCTTTGCCCTGCAGTTGGCGTAGTCAGGCTACTGCTGCTGCTGCTGCTGATGATGATGCTGCTGCTGCTGCTGCTGATGATGATGATGATGGTGGTGGTGGTAAATGCTCAATAAATAAAAGAGGTGGTCGTAGCAATATTGTAAGTTAATATACATTTACAACTAGCTGGTATGCTGAAAAAAATTTTCCTTTCTTTTTATCTGCAGTTTGCAAATAACTAAAACAGACTACTTTTTGTGTGAAGCAAAAACAAAAATCATGTTTCAAGGCGCAAAAATGATTTACAGTATCACTCCATAGCTAGCTTCACAAACAATGGTGCTTTCTTCTTCTTTTTTTTGTATTCCAATTGATCTCTCATACTGCAAAGATTGCACAAGAAGCCAATGATTACAAATAGCAAAGCTGGTGAACAAAGTTTACAAAGGTGTTAAATGAGTGCTTGCGATAATTACAATCCATTCGCCTTCGATCCCTTGCTCAGTTAGTTGAAACATGCATGATGTCCCTTCAATACATCCAACCTACTGTTCCAGCTAATTTCCGTAACACTTATGGACAGCGCTGATGAGGCAATGCCTATTCAAATACTTTAGAAAATATGCTGTTCCCAGCAAGCCTCAGCTTCTTAGAACGACCGCAGTGTTGTCAGTAGCATTGCTTATAATGTTAGCTCTGTAGCAAGCATTCTATCAAGTACTGTTGCAAGCGGCTAGCAAAATTAGCATCACCAATGTCAATTGGTACACAGCCGCATTCAGGTATTTAGGAGCAATTTCATTCTTTAAATGCAGTCTGTTTTGCAGAATAAGAGCCAAATGTTCATATGCTTGTTTATCTTAATATATGACACTTTCAGCGACTTCAACGCGCACATGATGCAGCTACTGCAGCCTAAGCACTGACCTTCTTTTTAAATAGACGTGTACGTAAAGGCGATTCAAATGTTTAACACGAAAAAAACAAACATCGCCTGGCGATTTCAACGCTATACAGACAGCACGCCATATTGTAAGTAAAAGCGTGCGTTCGAAAGAAGCGTTGACTCACCAGGACATGCCTTCGCAACTTGTAGGTCGTGCCAAGTCTCTTGCCGGTCGACATTGGGTTACGTGGAGAAAAAAAGCCGAGAAAGCCCAGCTAGCACGTCTTACCACTTGATTCGTCGGCTTATCATTAGCGGCTGGACGTGTTTATACGAAATAGTATGGTCACACCATGATTTGCTCAGGAAATGCTCGTTTGGAAATTCTAGTTGTCTCAACAGCCGTATTTAAATAAATTCGATGCAATAAATACTCTAAATGTTGTTTTAGTGAGCTCACAAGAAAACGTGAATGACTGCTTGCACTAAGAAACCATATTGTTGGCGTAAACCAGAACAAAATTATTTCTTTTCTAGAACTTCTTTATCTTTTTCAGCTTTATTAATTAAAACTTAGGCATAATTTTGCTATGTATCACCATCGAAATGACGCACATTACAATGTTGTACTAACTGCAATAGTATGAACCTTTCTTTTTTGTGAAGAGCTCCATTGACCTGCTAGAACTACCATTCATTACACGGGGGGCGTATGCCGGCATTGTTTGTGTTGTCAATATTATTCCTAATATATAGGGATAACAAAAGGGAACGAACTAAAGAATCCCATCTCTCGTGTCTGCCCCTAGATTTACCTGCGAAATGAACGTGTTCGTGTTATAAACCCCTTCTGGTCAGCCCTGTTTCTCTTCCTCAGGCCGAATTCTGAGGTGGGCGAAAAAAGTCATTTCTACGTCGGGCTCGCGTCAGGATATGCGTTCCGGTTTCCAGCCAACCGAGTGCTTTATTTCTCGTTGAGCAAGTTCGTTCCACTTTTTGAAATGGGTGTCTCAGAAGCCCTTGAATGAATAATGCCTTCGCTAAACCGGGCTTCTCATTCCGTGGTTGCCCCCCTCGACAGGCGCCAACGAAGGAGGTTTGTAGCGTCGCGACCGACTGCGTCGCTTCTTAGTAAGCCCTGCGGTTCGCGCCCGGACGAAGCGAAGTGTTCGAGCCAAAGTGACGACAGCAGGGCAGTTTTCTTTTTTTTTCGCTTTTGCGTTGTTTATTTACACTCGGGAGCGTCACTCTTCGCGCCTCTCTTCTTTGCCCAACGAGTGGCTCCGCTCCCGTAGTAGGAGAGCCGCGGTTATTTCTGCCGCTGGTCACAACTTGCGGAAACACCTCGACGAGCGCGTCCGATGGTCTCCGTGTACGTGAAACCTGGATGCGGTACCGAACACGCCGCGCTGTCGGCGGCCGTCTCGTAGACAACTGATGGCGCAAGACTTGTCACCCCTCCGGAACTAGAACGGTAAAAGAGGCAGTGACACAAATAATAAAAAAAGAAGGCATTCAGAAGGATGACACGACACTTGTGATGTCATGCGGCATGGTCAAAGCTCAAGAAGAGCCATAGCGTGACCAATTTAGTGGGCTCCCTGTCTTAGAGCTAATCCTACTTCTAGCTTTCTTTTGCAAAAATATTTTCTATCCTAGTGTTTGTAGTTCCTGCTTTAAAATAGTGCCGCGCAACGCAAACCGCAAGTGTGCCCTAAGATGGATGGCTGCTCGGTCTTCCATCACTCCTGTTTTTTGTTTTTTTTTTTAGATTTCAAACGTCCCAACATTTAGCGTTCATTTGGCTATCTATAGAAACCAGTTACCACTACTTTTAGTCAGTAGAGTTGTTTGTGTGCTTTCAGGCACAGAGTAACTCACTCCATTGAGCGGAGCCTAAGGCGTGTTTTCCGGGGTGTGCTTACAACCACCGTAACCATTGTAAACAGCGAGTGAACGTCGATCAAAAAGCACTCAATGTTGGGCGTGGTCACATGACCGAGTACGGGGGCGTTGTGACAAAATGCTTCAAAGAAAACGGGGAAACGGTGATTCACGACGAGTTCCGTTCGCCCAGTCACCGCCTCTTTCTCACTGTGTTGAGCTTTTGTGAGAACGTGAATCTTAAAGGGATACCTTAAGTGCATCGCATATTGAAGGGGACCTAGCAATAACGCAAATAGGGCACACTTATGGGCAACTCAGTATGGGTGAAGTATAGTGCTTACATGGAATCGGGAAGGCACACATCGCGTTCCTTATATAAAACAGCAGGTTGTCTTTAAAAAAAAAGTCAAAATGTGCTACGTGAACTGCATTTGACCTACTTCCTTTTAGCTCGCCGTTTTGAACGAAGGGTGCTGCATGGGCTCTTAAAATAATATTTATACCTACATGGCCATTTCGGCTGTAGTTGTCAAGGTCCGCCCTCACTTTCGAACTCTAGGACATCGACAAGACCAGAACTGGTGGACTTTAATGTTTCTATTGATCACCTGGTCACAAGACACTTTACTTAACGCACTATTTCGTTTCTGGGGTAGTCTGACAATCTGCAGCGTGCAATGCATCGTGGCTCATACGAGATTCGAGAGTGTAATATGATCTTGTGATCTAACTTGGAACGTCGAGCGATGGTCATCTGAGGAATGAAAAAAGGCACAATTGTGGTAGCATTCTTACAAGCCACTGGCCTGAATTCACGTCTGTAGATTGCACCAGCGTACTAGTTCTATGTTCTAATCTCTCTACTTTACCATGGTCATTCACCAATCTTTCACTCCCCCGCTGTCACCCCTCCCTAGTGTAGAGTAGCAGGTCAGAGCAAGCTCTGGCTCAGGCCTACCTCTCTACCTCTCCGTATATATATATATATATATATATATATATATATATATATATATATATATATATATATATATATATATATATATATATATATATATATATATATATATATGAGATAGGGACACTGTTCACTGAGCCCTTGTGGCATTACATTTGCATAGCTTCTGCGCCACTCCCGTATTGTCGGTAAGGAGAGCGTGGACATAATGTACACACTCGATCGGTGCACCATCAAGGTCTGTTCATGGCGTCCAGAAACAATGTAGGGTATGGCAACTTTACCCACTGACTCATTACAACACTTCGACAATGGTACACACCCGATTCCGACAGCTCCCCGCTTGGTCGCACTGGACCATGACTTGCGATTTTGCTCGCCATCCGGACTCCCCGTCCGGAATACACATTGTTGCGCAATGAGTTGTAGGGGGCGTCACAGTTGACAATGCTTATTCACTCCTCATTTGAATAGCCAGCTGTGCCGCATGTGGTTATTCCGTGTGTGGTGCTACCGTAGCGATCGCTCCACACCATCGTTCAGCCTTGGATGATTAACTATGAAATGTGATTATCAAACTTGGCCTCAATAATAATTAGATGTTCCGTGCGGATTTTGAAGGCTTGGCCTAACAAAACTCTAGCGCACATAGTTGGATCACACTTGTCCATAGCGGTCGAGTGGGCAGCTTGGGACATTCGCGTTGTCGGCAGCTGCTGCCTCGCGTTACTCACATGCTTCTATTCGTTCTTTAATTGTAGAACAAAGATCTATTATGTGGTATAACTAGGTCTCGCATCACTATGGAATTGTTTTCTGCGTATATTTGCACAAGAACGGTGGCTAAAGTGGATGACCGGTTGTTCGAGAGAAGTGTGGTTCAGTCTGTACAAAGGTCCCCTAATAGCGTCAATGGACTGGGTAAACAGAAGCCGTATACACTTCTAGGTTGCCCTTCTTCTGGTCTTATCTGGACTCGCGCATTTATTTTAACTGTTATGCAATCGAGTGGAGCCCATTCACACACCAAACTATAGAGATAACATGATTTACAGCTAATAATACAACAGTAAACAGAGTTAGTGCAGTGTGGACTAATGCGCACACCACTTGATTGTCGTGTTGGTGAACTTGATCCTACGGGGGGGGGATATAAAGTTCAAGAAAACATCTGCACATCTTATGCACTGAGCAGTGTTAGGAGCTAGATTTTGAGAAACCTTCAAATATTTCCCATCTTTAATTTCTACAAGTTTAGAGTTTAGAGAGGTGATTGCCAGATGTCAACAAAAATTACAGATTATCCACGAAGTGAGTGATGATGAGCTGGGCGAAGTGCTGCAAGGTTTCATAGCTAAACCGTGACCCATCCACGCATATCGCCCACTACATCATCAAAGACTGAACAAGCACTGTATGTATTTATCCAAGAAATTTCATTATTCGTAAGTTGTAGCTTTACGTCACTTCCGTTCCCCTACATTTTAACGGCTTTACAGTCGGTGTAGTGGTGGATCGGTCATGGAGCGTAGTGGCATATTAACAAGGACGAAGTAGTGGGCAGTTGGCAAAGGTGGAACTATAGGTCGTCTCGTACATACATACAAGAGATGGACAGGCCCCCGCCATTAGGAGCGGAGCTCCTAAGAAAAATGGCAGCATATCCAAGGGGTGAATAATGGAGAGTGGGGTGAAGCATCCGTTCGTCCATTCGTACTTGCTTTCGTCCGTTCACGCGTCTGTCTGTGTGACCGTCCGTGCGTCCATCCGCCCGTCCGTGCGTGCGTCTGTTCGTGCGTCCGTCTCTGCGTTCGTCCTTGCATCCACCCCTGCGTCCGTTCATGCAGCCATCCCTGCGTCTGTCCATGTATCTCTCTGTGTGTCCGTTCGTCCATCTAGTCATCACTCCAAGTACCACCATCTCGCATCTTTTCATCATATATTCTACATATAGAAGCACCGCCATCCAGCGGACATTCCATAGACTAAACGAGAGGTGGCACATGCACACTTTCTTACGACTTGCGCTTCGTGTCTACTTCCAACCTCTAACCACCTCGAGTTCATGGTATATACTAGTTCACTGTATTCATGGCACTACGGCCCAACGCTCGCTTAACATTTCCAAAACCAAGGAGGTTACGCCCAGCGAGTATAACGTAGCAACCCTTTTTTGTGTCAATGTACATGCCAATGGCTGCTAATGGGGAATGAGAGACAGTAGAATTCGGCTTTTAGTTAATGCGCACGCTGCGGATTTTCTATTATTCAACAACGCTCAGGAGAAATCACCCACCAGCACCACCTTGCAGGTCAAAGCGTAAGACATGTTACGCACTACTACGAGGGACGAACGGGTGCTGTTTTAAGGAGCTTCGCCCCTAAAAATCACCGCCATATCCACAAAGCGAATGATGTTAGAGGAGTTTGCTCGGTGGTGCACGGGATGTTTCTCGGCGAGACCATTTCTGCAGGAAGGCTTGTTAACGAGCCGGTGCATGATGCTTACGCCGAAGGCAGCGTTGTTGGGCGCGTTCTGCGGCCGGCACTGCTTAGTGTTGGTCCCGTTGGTCGGCACGCTAACCACCTGCTTCTTTATGCTATACTGGCCACGGCCATGAGTCAAATCCATAACGCTCATAATTGGCAGACATGAAGCAATCGGGCGTTCTTCAACGGGGCAGCCTAATTATTCCATCTTCCACATCTAGTGTGTCCAGTATTCCCCACAAGTCTTCTTGAATCACACTATCGTAAGCTCCGCTAAGATCTAGCCATGCCAGCCACAGGGGCCTGTGTTCTTTTTCCGCTATTTCAATGCACTGCATCAATGAAAACAGATTGCCATCCAACCTCTTTCGTTTACGGAACCCATTTTGTAGTTCTCCCATCACCCCCTCACTCTCCATTCATGTCTGTAGTCTTTACTATCTACATCACCAGCCTGTAAACTACTGATGTCATTGTTATAGGACGGCAGTTGTTTATATCAGCTTTGTCTGCCTTTATAGAGTATCCTCATTCTGCTTAGTGTACACCGATAGGGGGCTTCGCCATCCATTATTTCTTTGCCGCTGCTTTTTTTAATGTTTGCTTATAATTTGGTCCAGTTGCTTTACGAGCATAAGTGGGGTGCCGTCAGGGCATGTTGATGTGCTATTAAGAACCCTTTTCTTTGCCCTTTCCAACACTCGTCCCACTTGAGCCACTGCGCTAATTGGTCCACTATCATCTGGTGTGGTGCATGCAGCACTTTTTTGGAGTTTAGATTTTTCTGTCATCATTGTTTTTATACATTCCATTGCCTCATGCCCTTCTAGCCTAACCTCTTGAACTGTAGTTAGAAACCTCTGTTCCATGCTTGTGTTATTACTCAGAGATTCGAGATGGTTCCGAAACTTTGCAGCTGCCTTTCTATCCTTCTTGTTTACTTCCGCCATCCATTGGGCTGCCCTTTTTTCTATTCTTTTCACTGATCATATTGGACGCTTTTCTTCTACTGCTCAAAAAGTTATCCTATTTTCTTTTGACATCATCTTCCAGTACACCCCTCTGTTTAGCGTACCTGTGTTTTCTGGTGGTTTCCTGACGTCTTACTATGGCTCTCTTAACTTCCTCATCCCAGCAGCTCTTGGGTATTTGTCTCCTTTTCCCGGTTGATTTGACTCGTACCGCAGCCAGCTATAAGTCAAACAATCGAGTTAGATTTGTGTACGTCCACTCTGTTTTATTATCCTCGGTGATTATTTATTAAATCTCTTTAGTTGCTAGTTTTATTTGTCTTTCTGAATAAATATTACCATGTAGTTGCTCATATACCTCCTTTACATTTTCATTTCTCTTTGAGAGAAATGAAAATGGAATTACCGGAGAGGCGATATTGAGCGGCGACTGCAAAAGTGTACACAGTGGCAACACTGGTGTACACGCGGCAGGCGCCGTACGACAAGCCGCGAGCAAAAGGAGCCAGCTCCTAAAATTTTACGAACATCGCTGAGCTAAGCATCGAATGTGTAAGCAACTGAACGGCTGCTAACGATCACATTTTTTTTGCTCGCGTCGTAGTTTTTCGATGGCATCGCGCCAAGCAATAAAGATACTTTACAATAGATTACTTCAATCAATCAATCAATCAATCAATCAATCAATCAATCGCGCCAAGCAAGATACTGATATTGCATCTGGATCACTTGAAGGTGTTCAATCGTTAAAGGGACTCTCAAGAGCAGAATCATTTTGCGTGTACTGGTAAAGTAGAGTTTCACAATTCCGAAAACACCACTCTTACCGCGACACCGCGCTTGGTGAGCGAGAAAGCGCGCGAAAACGAAATGCGGGTGCAGATGCCACCTTGAGATTTCCGCACCAAACACCATGACGTCATAGACTTTGAAGGCATCTCCAGGGGGTCCCACATAGCTTCTAATCCTAAAAAAGAAGTACATTGTAATGTGTGAATACGATAAAACTAGCACAAAAAATTTGTCGAGCAAACGTCCGAGAATGCGAAAAGTGCATTTTCGAAATGTTCGACGTCACGCGCGGAGATTTCGGTGGGGCATTAAGAAATGAAACGGCAACTTCGACTTCCGCTAATAATGAACATATGAGAGGAAAACATATGGCATCAGAGTTCACTTTGTCAATCTAAACCAAGTCGCTGTTTCTCTCTAGTGTCCTTTTGAGTGACTCACTCTCAGACCATAGGAAGAAATGTGCCCTTGCTGATAAAACATTAGTTGAAGTAGTACTTATCGCGACGTAACGCAAGAACAAGAAAGGAGGACACAACACGTGCGCAGCCTATTGTAGCCCTCCTATTCTGTTCTCTGAGAAAAAATATTGAACTGAAGAAAATATGTACATATCCCATGCAAGGGCAAAGAAAATAGTCTTTTGTCTTTTTTTTCCCTGAGTGCAGACTTATTACGTATAGGACTATATTCAAAGAAATGCGTGAACTCTCCCCGGGGATAATTTCACTCTGGACGCGAGACCCAAGAGCGGGTTAATCGATCTCTTTTAAGGGCATCATGCGAAAAAAGTCAGGACCCACAGAGAAGAGCCACTCATACTCTTTTCTTTTTCTTTGAAAGGTCTCAATGTACTGATTTCGAATTCCAGATGAACGACCATGACGTTACATTTTCTTAACAAGTTCTCACAGTCACCGGTGTGACGCCTGTAACATGCCTTGGTGGACGTCATGTGTCCGCCGCGGTGGTGTAACGGTTACGGTGCTCTGCTGGTGTCTTGAAAGTCGCAGGTTTGATCTCGGCAGCAGCGGCCACGTATAGATGGAGGCGGAATGATAGAGGCCTGGGTACTGTGTGATGTCGGTGCACGTTAAAGTACAGCAGATGGTCGAAAGTTCCAGCACACTCCAGTACGGAGTGACTCCGAATCATATCATGCCTTTGGCATACAAAGGCTCGTTACTATGTGGAGACATCATCGGTTCTGCGCGATGAATTTGCCCTGAAAAAGAGTTGGCTTGGCTGCTACAGAAAGCAATCAACATTTTTGTGCCTATTGATTGCTTTGCGCTTTAGTTAATTAGATCCAATAAATGCCCGCGAGGACGTTTCGTTTCTTTGGTATATTGTATGGTGTGGGAGAAGCCAAGCAAAGGTAAAGAAGCAATTTAGTTCCTCTAGGAAGCCGGGAGTCTAAGAGACGCTCCGTCGGTCGTATTCATCCTCTGGGAGGCCGTCTCGGCTTTTTGCCTGATTTAATCATGCGCTAGAAAAACTCTGCACCATTGAGATGCCAAGAAAGTCCGCTGGGAACGTTGCTCGTGGTCCTTTCATGGCCATTCGTGGCCCAATGGAGAATGTAGGTCGGGCATTGGCTTTTATTTACTTTATCGAGGCCAAAGCCTTTAATGTCTCATGTTCACGTCTGGCCGTCCATCTGTCCAGGCTCCGGCATGGTGCCAGGTGGCCATCGGGGCGCGACAACGAACGCCGGTCGCTTCGGACTCTACAGCGCAAGCGCTTCGCTTGCGTAGCGTCGCTGTGCCAAGCGCGCCCACTACTGCAAGAAGACGAACGCATCGTGTTCCATTCTGACCAGTGATTCTGACCAAGCCCAGGTGTTCGCTGAACACACTTCGGTGTTAGCAAAGTGTCCTTTAATTTTCATGGGCGACGTCCTTTAGGCCGTGGGTGGCTCCCTCCCCTGTAGTTGTAGTATTAGCAATAGTATGTAGCCACATCTACATTGTGAGTGTCTCAATAGATGGTGTTGTGTATATCTGTCCTTGGAAAAATATAACTAGATGGCGTTTGTGGTTTTCACAGCATATGCACGGGGTGAATGATTACGAGTGAGGCGAAGCGTCTGTCCATCCGTCCGTGTGTCCATCGGTCCGCGCGTCTGACCGTTCCCCCGTCCGTTCACCCGTCCGTCCGTGCTTCCATTTGTTCGTCTGTATGTCCGTCCGCGCTTCCATCCATCCATCCGTGCGCCCGTCCGCGCTTCCGTCCATCCATGCTTCTGTCCGTCTATCCGTATTTCGATACGTCCGTTTCTCCGTCCATCCGTCTGTCTCCCGATCACTGTTGTTTCACGTTTCATCGCACTTCTGGTGCGTGATTGCAACACGATGGCTGCTCTAATGAGGGTGGCCGTCGGTGGCTACTTTGCGCCATACTGACCTCTATGTGGCCCCGCTTGGCGATGAAAACTTAGGTTTGCGCTATGACTATCGTTTGGCTATTTTTGGACTTCCATGTTGGCACATTAAGTAGCCATTATTCTAATTATTTCAGACAGAATAATAAATTATGCTTTTTCTAAGTTTTTCTGTCTTGCCAGCCGATGCACGAGGTACATGTCCTCCCCTAAGCTGGTGAACATAGAGGCAATTCAAAGCTGCATGTGGATTGCCTGCAAATAAGGAGCGTTTTAGTTGTGTGCATTTTAGCAACTAGTTGTTAGGACGTTGCTCAAGCTGCCCACCATGCATGCTGATGCTGATGCTACGCGAAAGTTTATCATTTGAGTGCTCAGTGCAAGTTGTAGTGTGAACTTGACAAAAATGGAGGTTTACTACTAAATAAAACTAGACTGTCCATATTAAGCCGGATTTCACCATTTCAAGGTGGATTAGTAGTACTTAAACTGTACTAACAAAATTTTGTCTGCGGCCTCAGAGTTAATCTGGTTTATTGTTTAATGCTCCTAGCTACTTGTCAGTTTGAATATTTCAATGTCACTATTTATACGGCAGCAGTTGTATCTGTTTCGCATAAACTATGTACAAGTGCGGCGAATATATTATAATTTATTTACTTATTTTCAATTTGCTGGTCGCTTCAACATCAAACGAAGGGAAAACTGGCCATGCTCTTATTTCTGTGGCTATGCTTATTAAAAAGCTCTTAAATATTGTGAAATAGTAACTGCAATCACATTATCGCTTCTGTTCTACTTGGCTGCAGATCTGACGATGAAAGTAAATGTCGTCGCTACTTTGGCTGCTTTCAGCTTCGATTCCAACTGCTTCTCAAATCCACCCCATGGCAACCCTCTATGGAACGACAGACACATCGCGTGTTCCCGTGAAGCGGCCGCGGCAATACAGAAAGCCAGATGTGAAATTGCATGCATCTTACTGTCTGTACCAAGGTCCCCTAGAGCTGACTCTCGAGAGCAACCAGAACCGTGATTCGGAAAATTTTATTGTTGTTCTGAGATGCCACGTGAGTCGTAGCTCGTAGAAAAAAGTAGTTAGCGGCAAATCTTAGTGGAGCATTTTTGAGGGTACTTCAAAACTATTGCCCGGTCGGCATCTTACACCGTGTCGTGCGACGTTTCTAGATGATTCAAGTTTGAAATTCTCACAGCGTGACCAAAAATAGTGATGAAGTGTTTTTTTTTCGTTTTTTGTTTATTGTTTAATCTTGTGGCTGACAGGGAGTGTTGACTAAACTCCAACTTAAACACGCCAACCTCTCAAATTCTCTAATTAAAAAAAATCCTGCCCTTTACCTTCTGTCTGGTTGCGTGTGCAGGGGGGAGGCTGAAAAAAATGCGAACAGTGTGGCGTGCTGCTTTTATTTCGATTTGACCATGGTAGCAATAAAAAAAAAATCACCATCTTCCCAAAGGGAAGCATGATCGAATGCGAAGCAGCAGCGTTGCGCATGGGTGGCGTGACGGGTTGCACGGTGCTAACGCGAATGCTGCAGTGAGCGCTGGAAGATTCGTTTGAAGCGTTGGTTGGCGTAAGTCTTATGACACGTACAGACATGTTTAAACGTGTACGTTAGGCGTGCGCCAAGTTTATTGGTCGTCAACCGATGAGTCGGCGGTGTAGCGAGCAACGGTCGCGGCGGGTATTGTGAGTGTACAGATAAGCTGGCAGCAGCGGGCGCTGCGGCGAGTGCGCGACAAGCGAGGGAGAAAGTGGCGTCAGCATGCGTCCAAAGGGAGTGGTGACGTCAACGTGCAGCGTCATTATGACCTACTTTGGACCACTTCAACACTTGTGCTAATGGGAGCGCGTTGCGGAGTGTTCGTACGGATGCACGTATACGTACGGCGTTCCATAGGCTAGTCATAGAGCTGCTTCGCATCTAAAAAAATGCGACATAATTTTATAATATATCATGAGTGACTCTAGTGGCCCTATATTATCATACATATCTAAGTTCAGTTCGCAATGTCACGCTTTCTACAACCCATCTATGATCCTGCCCTTCATTCGTATGTATAGACGCTGTTTGCCTCACGCTGCGTTGGTGCACTGGCCAGTGATGTGTTCGAGTGTCGGATTGGAGTCGAACTACAGACATTTGTCGCTCTGTTTCGAGACCAATTACAGTTGAAGACATCTCCGTCAAAGCGTAGCAGTAATGGGGCATAGCTTTTTTCATTTTTTGCAACGATGGAAGCCAACAACTTCTATTAGGAACATACGTGTACTATGCACAGCATATATTGTGATGCAATGGTGAAAGCAACTTTTATTAGGCCCAGAAGACACGATGAAGTGACCAAACCCGAGGCACAGAACCCAGGCGAGCCAAGTTCCCACACCAGATGAAGATGACGCCCATTCATGATGATGCGCATGTGTGAGAAAAGTAGATGTGCCTAATGAATGCCCACAATATGTTTACTAATTCATTATATAACAGAGTTGTAAGATCGTCGCCTTTATATTTCGATATCTGTAAAAATTACGTCCATCGCTTAAGTATTTGAGCTATCTTGTCTATACAATGTATGCCAGCAGAACAACCAGGGCAAGCAGGTTTTAAAAAATGTTTTTTTGACGTCCTTGAACCAAGTCATGCAACATTCTAGCTTTATGTATTTTTGATAAAAATCGCTAATACATTGCGTTCAGAAAAATCGTATGAGTTCAGTTAAATAGGTGTCTGCAGAGAGGTAACACCACAAAAATAAAATCGCAATGCGCAACGTAACTTAATCAACTTGCCTCCTATCGATCCCACTGCGTACACGCCTGGATGTTTCTTTTTTTTTGGACATGTCTGACATGCTGAAGTGCTTATTGCACTTCCCCACCACATAAAAGTCATGACTGTGGCAGTAGGCTTCTACAAATCACAATAAACACGCCAAGGCCTCCTGCTAATCGAAACGTCGTATACTGACAATGGGCCTACGTTTTTTTTTCATTTTTCATTAATGAACTCTAACAGACAATCATGCCAAAGAAAGTATAGGGGATTCTATTAGAAATAATTGTAATGTAAATGTGAAGAAAGAAAAGTGGACGAAACGATAGCTTGCCGTGGGCAGAGACCGAGCCTTCGAGTAACGCGTCTGACGCTCTACCAACTGAGCTACCCTCCAGCACATGCTGTGGCAGTGTCACGACTTGCACGGGGGCTCAGGGTCTCCCTCCACAGAGGAAGACTGGCTCCAGCTTATCACCAGCTCCGCAAAGGACCAGCAGCTAAGGACTGTCCAGAGAGCCCGCGAAGTCACCGAGAGCTTTAACCTCCCGGTGCCATCGTGGGCGGGGCCCTCAGACGGTATCCCCTGACGGGGGCATTCTCGTCTTCTCAGGACCAAATAAAGTTCTTTGACTGACTGACTGACTGACCAACTGAGCTACCTTAGCGGTTATCTCCCCAGTCCATTTTATCGGTATATATGCGCATGGGTATATATGTCTGTTGCATCTCATTGTTATTGTGTCTAACAAAAAATGAGCTCTTAAATGTACACTTACTTTTTGCGTTTCTTATATAGCTTTCTTCTTTTTTCTTAATGAAGCAAGGTAAGATACTAGCAAGTAGAATGATGTCAGGTTACTAGCCTTGGCAATGTAACCTGCTCGGACGACATTCTGTTTTCCTTCTTGAACCTTGTATATGCTCTAACTTCTCAGCGATAGGGCCTTGGAGAAGCCTCAGTGAGAACTGTGGCCAAGTGTGAATATTTGTGTTTTTTGAACTCTTGTGTTAGGGAACATTTCTTTGCGCTGAAGCACTAGGACCAAGTTCGTCAATGTTTGTCCACGTGTCTATGTCAATCGTTTAGTGGTTGTCCACTGCCTAATGAATTCCTTTATTTTACAGAAGAAGAGGTACCGCGCACAGGCACCAACTACTTCTTAAATACAATAAATGATAAAAACCAGCTCGTACGACTCAGGGAAAGTAAAAACTTCGTCTATATCGTGAATGCTGTTTCTTGAATACTTCAAGAGGAAATACTGATGGGGTAGTTGTTGGTGCGTAACTCAAAACAGTAACGCAAGTGTCACACGGATGATAACAAATCAAGACAGGACACAGTGCTAACAACGCTTGATCGCATATATAGGATAGGCATATGACACCACTTGACTTGTGTGCTCCTTCGCCCTCCCTCCCTTTTTTTTCATTATTGTGGTGTCGTGTGCATATATGCGATCACGGGCAACAGACACCGATACACTGAGTTTATAGTTGGTGCTATGTCCCGTCTTGATATGTTGTCCGTGCGATGCTTTGCACTATTCGGGTTTATAGACTTGAAAATTTGTTTTGTAATCCGCTAGCAGCAAAGTGATTTTTGTTGATTACTGGAACATATAAACTTTATCACGTGGCATGTTTCGCGCAGAAATTGTACTAAGTACTATCTATGTTTTGTCATCGTGGTGTCGCCCCAGTGGCCTCCTTCCCACTTAGTTACGCGTGAGCTTTCTCTACGCGGTAAATCGATGTCACCGCTGGTGCAGCGTAATGTCTCACCCGCTCAGCAGCGCGCCCGTATCAAACGCGCTAATGAGCGATGATCTGTCACGCCCACGCATGCTTTTGCGCACTTTCCAGATACGCGAACAGGCGAGACATGCGAGTTCGAAGGAACAGACGAGTCTCTTTAGTTCACTTGCCCTTGATACGACGTCCCACGCACGTTTTCACGTAGTGCATTAAGACTTTCGTATTTTCAGCAAAACGCTATCGGGGTGGGGGGGGGGCAAGTCTTTTTGACTCTGGGTGCAAAACATCGGTGTGCAGAAAGCGATTGGTGTCCTACTGCTCCTTTGCAGGAACGCCTGCCGTGGTGACCGATTACCGTCGTCCGTCTGTGCTTGTGTGCGCGTTCATTACTTTGTCCCTCTACATTATCGTAACATAATGTATGTTACCCTCTACCCTCAGTGCAGGTCTCTACCCTCAGTGCAGGTTAATAAAATGGACATTGGTCAGGGTGACGTCATTTTCGTTTCCCTGTGTTTTCTTATCCCTTTCATTTATCCAATCGCTTTCACCTCGTTCCTCTTAATCTACTAACATACATATGCACGGCGTCATTAGTGCACAAAGTGACTGCAGCTAACGGGGACTGCAGCACGCCACTTATCCGTTACGGAGACAAAAATAAACAATAAAGTAAGAAAAGTTTACCGGTAACAGCGTTCACGCACGGAAGCATTTGCGTTTAACGCCACCCCATTCCCCCGCTTGCGACAGATTTTCGCCGAAACTGATGGGCTGTCACGGAAACAAAAGAAAGCGCACCTCTGAGACACCTGAGCTCAGAACGGAACAGGTAAGGCTTTTCATCGCACCGAAAAAAACGACACTTAACGACCTCGTAAATATTTGCCTATTTTATTTTTGCGCATTCACGTTGACGTTTGCACGCAGCAGCTCAAGCGCGCGAGTTTGTCTGTCCTAAGAGTTTTTTCTTCTTTTGTTCATTGTTGGCCACCCGAACAGAGGCTGTTGTAGGAACTAGTAGTTATACCTCAGTGTTATTGTCACCAAATATGGTGTGAGTGGCTTTTACCACGCATCATAGCGTGTTGAAAGGGTTTGGACGAAACTTCGATATACCGTTGCAGGGTCCGGTAGTGATAAATTCGACCAACACAGAGCACGCCAGCGGAATAATCCTGCTTTAACAATTTATTGAAAATGCGCCCATTAGTATGACGCGATATCTTAAAGTTATTACTACTTTGAATGATATGATATATTTAATTTATACACACAGCACAAAAACATTCGGCCAGATTTTTGTCACTTCTCGCGACATGACGCTAAGACTTCCGCTTAAGTTTTGTGTTCAAGATTTTCCTACATTGTATAAAGGTGCATTTAGTGAATGCAGTTCATACTTTCGCCTAGTCAGGAACAAATGCACAGCTCAAGGAATAAAAGCAGTTAAGCTATAAACCGATGAAAGGACTGCAGTTGTTTATCTTTAACATCTTTAGAGAGGCATATAAACTGGACAAATTATATTGAATTACAAATCACTAAGGTGTAACTCTTGTGAACCTAGCAATAACTAGTGAGAACTATGTTTCGATTGGTTTTGCAAAGCCTGTGTGCATACTGTTTTCTCGGTCACGTGATGCCGCAGCGGTGAAGCTCTGTGCGAGCACAGCTGCTGCATGTGATGCCTCTCTGCAGTGGATCACAAGGTTTTACGTCACGCTTACTGCACTTGTGTGGCTCGATCTCCGATGGCCCAAGGCAGTGATCTATGTTACTCAGGCGCGATTCATGTCCTTGGGAGACGTAGCGCTGCAGAACTGTCCCCGTAAAATAGTCACCCACACTATTGTGCCCTTAATCACTGCTTGAAATTCTGTGAGTTTTTAAACACACTCCACAACAACCAATAAGCTTTTTTTTCTGAGCCATTTCATTGAGCTCAGAGTGTCCTAAGTGTGCAGCGTCTCAGATTCAAGCTCAGGTCCTGCAATATCAGTGACTTCCAGGGGACGTAAACTGTGTTTGTGTGGGCTAGAAATACTAGCGCCTCATAATACATGACGTCAGTTGTATACGTCACGTTAGGATAACTTTACAATCTTCAGAACGTGGCAGGCAATTCGCACATGTATCCAAACGCAGCACAACCAAATGAACCGGCATACATATTCAGCGGTTTGAATATATTTTATTGTCGTTTGAAATTACACGAGTTGTCCTTCCTGTCGATGCTACTCGGACAAAACAGACAAGGCAATGAATCTGGTGCCTAGCGATTGTTTTTAATCATTTTGTCCACAAACGCCCAGTTATACACAGTCATGCCCTGGTGCTTCTAATAATATTGACTAAAAACGAAGGCACCTAGAGCACCATGAAGGCAGCATGTTGCGTCGTACATGCGTAAGAGACGCGTAAGCAACGCTAATGGCTTAATGACTCATAGTGACATGTACGACTGAGCGTTAACGACTTCCTCCTTGCGAAACAATGGGTGTCTTGTGAGAGAAACTCACAAAGAAACCTGAAGTGAACAATTTTTCACGAGAACAGATGCATCGAGTGCACCTTCACATTCTTTTTTTTCTCTTTTTTTTCGCTTCTAATCCACTTGCGCTCCATGGTGGTGTAGCCTTTTCCCTCAAGATATCGGGTCGTCATAGCCTGTTCTATGAGGGCAGAGCCCATACCCACTACTACTCGAAACTCCACAGCCTTAGAACATGGTTACAATGGATCCAATTAGCACGCTGTCTTCACCTGCAACTCGTCAGTCTGTTACTCCCGCACTCTGTGCCATATACGCACCGTGCCTGCCCGTAACTATTTCGACAAACGCGACGAGCGCTGTCTCAGCCTCTAGAGTGATGGGTGAACCCTTCAGGAGCGTACGGGTGTGCATCCCCTAGAATACCTCCTTGGCACAAAGTAACGGCTGGGGTGAATGTCGCGTACCTGGAAGCTTAGTTGCTCAGCAGCTAAAAAAAAAAGCGTGCCGCAGTCGGGTTCACCTCGCTATGGAGTGAGTGAACCGCTGCCTGCGCCCCGTGAGGCCATTGAGTAGAGTCTTGCTGACGTAGCGCTGTGGCCCGGCTGGAAAACCTTAAATAGAACGTCCGAGAAAGTCTCCGACTGTGCAACGGTTCATTTAGCAACCGTCGGTTGCGTCAGTTGGCACACTCTCGTAAAAGCTTCCATCATGAATGAGTGCAAACAGCATGTTCGGTTTCCACAACCCTTCTGCTGTTGAGGCCCGTATGGCCCATTGATTTGTGATAGAGCGAATTGATAGAGCGATAGAGCGCGGTATAGACTTGTGATGGAGCTCTTGAGGGCCAGTGACTACTGTCATCATACTATGTTATTCAACTCATCCGTCATAAGGCGAACAATAATAGTAATAATGAAGGCCCCAGCATTATTATACGCATAACTCATCACCCACTTGAGGTTCGAATCAATCACCCTGCTCTTAATTTCGAACAGCAAGTGGCTATTTAGAGTAGGGCTTGTTCTGTTTTCTAGTTCGGGCCGAATAAGTTGTATGGCATTTATGGTATTCGACTTCGCCTGGATCAGTCATTTAAAAAGCGCATAACTAAAAACAATTTCAACATTGCAAACCCTTTCTCAGAGAGTGTTGGGCATGCAAATTCTGCAGAATATATAATGCAGTCTTGTCACGCGCTGAAACTTGGTATTCGGGACATTGCTTCGCTTTGCCTTTCTACTCTTGACAAGCTGTCCAGAACAAGTCATCATCATTTTACGAAATTTCGGGCAAGAAACAGTCATTGACGAAATGCACTCAGCTAATGTAAGCGCGCTTTGAGCATCTCTGTCTGAGAATACCATTTAAAATGTGCAGGTGTCTTTACGACTTCTCAAATCTCGCCAAGAAATGACAAAACATCAACTCAAACTATCAGAACAATTTTTTTTCTTACATGCGAGGACAAATGATTTTGATATCTCGTCTCGCAGCTCTACGCTTCATGCTTTCTTCGTGAGCTAATATATAGAATATCAGATATGAAGTTTGTCGTTCGCGTATTTTTCCCCTGTTTTCTCATGTTTGTTTATGATTCTGTGCAAAGATATTGTATGGGTTGTACGTCCTGATGTTTATTTGCGCCGGTTAGTGTATGCTGTCACGGCATTCTGCCAAGCTGCAACTGGTTGGGCAGCTTAGTCAAGCTCACAAGAGTTTTTTTTTTAAATCTCATGTGCTCCACTCTCCGAAGTTGTAAATTGATTGATTGATCTCAACACACTTACCTTCAATACATCCAACAATATATCGAAGTCTCACGAGGCACCGTTCGCATTTCTATGATGTTCTTTCGTTAGTGTTCGCAAATGCCATTCGCGTGTTGCTCTTAATCCATGACAAGAAAGTTTTATCAAAGATTCGATTCGAATTGGAAACAGCAAGCCTTTACGGTAATTCGGGACAGTTCGGGGCATTGTTTCGCATACCGACTGCAAACATCACGTCTGATTCCATCTAAGCAAATTCTATGGGCGTGACACATCGGCCACGGCTCCGAATTTCCGTTGAAGCTCGAGGGCGTCCGCACAGTCGCAAGTGAACGGCATGTAGTTGCGTAAACGCCCAGCGGGGAATCCGTGCCAACTGCCAAGAACTACGACAGTCACTCCGGCCTGTTTAAAATACATACGTGGCTGTCTGCCCCGGTAGCCAACCGAATCTCCCAACCGTAATTTGCTTGACGGAGCCAGCAAAGCGGCGTTTTGCTGTTGCCGTGAACGTAAGCGCTACTGTAACCCACGAAGTTGACCTCGCTGGTATACAGAGACTGAAAGGCGGCTTCTTTCTCGCGTATGTAATGCTGAATGAATTCATCATGCTGAGGACGGAAGCATGACCTGGAGGCTGAAACTTCGAATACTCACGCTATTGTACGTAAACACTCATTTAAGGCGACAGTACCTCTATCTTACAATGAGAAACAGAAAGCTTTTTTTACAAAACAACGGCATCTTTTTGACCTGTAAAAAATTTACGTTCTGAAAAAAGAAAGAAGAGACACTTAAATGAAAAATTCTTGCCAACCAAACAGTAGCAATGTGCGGGTCGCTGGCATCACTTTTATTTCTACTTTACGCATTATTATGCATCTAATTCATGGAGCTCTTGCCGGCATGTTACCACTGCAGTGATAGATTTAGAAATGCTAGCGAGCCATTCTGTAAGCCCAATTTATTTGTGGACCCATAGAAACACGTGTACCCTGTCACATAATCACTTAGGTCGCAGTAGTGCATCCCTCGTGAGAACGTGTTCAACAAAAAAAAAAAACATTTACTACAACCCCTCCTTCCGCGGCACATTTAGGTATACGCGGCTCATCTGGCCCTGACAAAACTGCGGAACTACCAATAAAATTGGGAGTTTTACACTCCATCCTTGATGACTGCAGGTCATCAAGGATCACAGACTGGATTCCAAGAGAATACAAGCGAGTGAAGGGGAAACAGGAAGTTAGGTGGGCAGATGAGATTAGGAAGTTTGCGGGTATAAAGTGGCAGCAGCAAGCACAGGGCCGAGTTGACTGGCGGGGCATGGGAAAGGCCTTTGCCCAGCAGTGGATGTAAGCAGCGTCCAGCTCACTATGAAGTGAGGTGCCCCCTCATTACGGGATGATGATGACACTCTAATCATAACTTACACTTTAGGTTAGCTTATTACAAGCAAAATTCTCAGCCATGCATAAGCGATCAACAGCAGCGAAAGCCCTTTCCTTTCCCGTATCCCCACACAGGTGGGAAGCACTCGTAATGTCCTTCTCAACAAAGCCACTTTTTACGTTCTTTTGTTAATGTCCTTTACATGGCACATTAGCATACACTGGTTATAATAAATCGATAGAGTATGAAGAAGTCATACTAATTAGAGACCTCAGTTATATTTGGTAGCTATTTGCAGGAGTGGTCTAAGGTTCCCAGGCCATGCCTCAACCTGATTGCATAGCATAGCGGTCTGCGAGCTTTCGACCACCTCTTTACATTTACGCTTAGCACCAGTACACGGTTGTGTCTGTAAGCCGATTAATCTTATCGCGACTAAGCTATTAACTTTATGGTTAAGAGGTGATATTACAAGCGTTGGCGTAGTGACAGAGCTGGTGAAAGGTGCTGGCAGCGCTGAAAATAGCATCTGCTACACGAGACATACAGGTCATTGACTCGGTCATGAGCTAGCAACGAATGAACCATACAGCCTGCAGTCGATAAGCATCTTTTCCTCGACCTTTCCCACGTGCCCGCTGTTTGCAGTGAGTAAAGTTGGCCCACTGACAATTATGCAAGATGTGCCACGACCGCTGTGCTCCTCCGTGGCGCAATCCGGAAGGCACGTGCGAGACAGTCGCCCTTCAAGCACAAATGCCACGTACATGCAGACTTATTTCGCACTCGCCAACCTTATCTCAGAGTAACCTTATCTCGGAGCCGATCTCTGACGTATGCGCAGACGTTGGCATCTGCGCACTCCGCTCATATTCCCCTCTTCCTCTCGTTCTCTCAACACAAGCGTGAAGCCGCACGGCACCCAAAAAGAGGGCTCGGGCTAAGGAGCCAGGTGGGGTTTCAACACCACGCGCATGCAACGACCTTTATTTTAAAGTGCCGTAACGGTGCCAGTCAAGAGGAGAACTGACAAACATTTGTCTTACACGCGATGACGTGTATGAAGCACCTGGAATGAGCGAAGCAGACAGGTAACGACTATGGACTAGTGAGACGCTTGACATGCTTTGAGAGGCGGCTTTCACACGGTTCTGATTGCGGAGAGCTTTCCTTCGCGCATGCACAGGGGATGCCTCTCACCTTTACAGAGAAGATGCGTTTTCGCCCAGGCGTAGCTTTCACATAGCGTTCCTTGCAGGTCAAGGCCACCTCAGTGGTTTCGTCGGCTCACTGTCGTAGCAATGTGTGTCTGGTGGTTATTTAAGGTAAATGACTAAACTTGACGTTTCCTCAAACTGACAATCCGGCTTTCTCCAGCTCGTAGTGAAGCAAACTGGTATTGCGAGAATAAAAGCTTGAAGGCGAGGAACGTATAGTTGACGCAGCCGGACAGTAGGTTGCGGTAGATCACTGCTTGTCGTTACGTTACGTTTTGTGTCTTTTCCTTGGAAAGATGAAAGACGCTACGGCGATGGCACCGGGAAACAGCATTATAGTGATGACAGCAGACAACACTAAAACTCTACTCATGGTAACACTGAAACAACTTCGAAGTGAGACAGTGCGTGAATGTTACGGCGAAGCCATTTTCCTCTAGCTCATGTGTTCTCAAGGTGGGTACACCAAGTGGCTCTCATCCGTAGGCGTCTACAGGAATGAAGACTGGTTGGGTAGATTGGAAAAGAGTGCGGTGAAGATGCCTGCCTAGGCGTGGTGTGGAGTGGCTGCCAGACTATGGGGTAGAGCGTGACAAGCGCGGACACAGGAAACCGGGGTGTGACAAACGCGGGCACTAACTAATCTGTTCTCGAACCCAGCCCCGGAATAACTCCGCTGATAAAAATACCATGCTTCCCGAGTTAAGTGCGCTCGCCCATCCATTCACCAGTCCATGCTTCCGTCCGTCCGTTCGTGCTTCCGTGCGTCCGTCTGTCTACCCGTGCATGTTTCCGTCCTCTAGTCCATCCGTCCGTGCTTCCGTCTTTCCGTCCGTGCTTCTGTGCTCTGTCCATGCTTCTGTTCGTACGTCCATGCGTCCGTGCATCTGTCTGTCTGTCCGTGCTTCCATTCAATCATGCGTCCATCCATCTGTGCTTCCGCGCGTCCGCGCTTTCATTCGTCCATCTGTCCGCGCGTCCATTTGTTAGTGCTTCTGTCCGTCCACCAATGCTTCCGTTCGTTCGTTCGTTCTTGCTTTAATCCGTCCGTGCATCCGTCAGTTCATTCGTGCTTCCGTCCGTCCGTCCACGCCTCTGTCCGTCAGTCCAACCCACGCAATGTAAAAACCAGACGCGTTACGGACAATCTGAGAATGACATTTGGGTAGATGCCGCTTGTACTGCACAGGAAGTTGTGGCAGTTGCGCACAACCCTACGCTACGACATCCCTTGATTCACCGCCTTCTTTCAGGCTCTACAGCTGAGAAGGCAGAGGAGACCGCCATTGCCATAGCCCTTTCATAATCCGATGCACAGTATTTCTTTACTGATTCAAAAACTATGCCAGGGGCCGAATACACCCCTCTGTCTGGCAGTTGTTGAAAACACCCACACAATATTTACCGCGAATGGTAGAGCTCCAGTGAGAACCGGCTGACTCAGGGAACTCCGGAATTGAGGCTGCCGATAAATTGGCCTGACGGTTGATTTGCCGCCCCGCCGCGGTGGTCTAGTGGCTAAGGTACTCGGCTGCTGACCCGCAGGTCGCGGGTTCGAATCCAGGCTGCGGCGGCTTCATTTTCGATTGAGGCGGAAATGATGTAGACCCGTGTGCTCAGATTTGGGTGCACGTTAAACAACCCCAGGTGGTCGAAATTTCCGGAGCCCTCCACTACGGCGTCTCTCATAATCATATGGTGGTTTTGGGACGTTAAACTCCACATATCGATCAAATCAATCAAGGGTTGATTTGCCGGGCTCAGGACAGCCTCGATTCGGGCTTCTTTAGCAGAGCTTACACATACTTTCGCAGAGCTCACACAAATACCCCGTTTGAACCGTCGGATCTACCCTCCTCCAAATTTTCTCTTACGCACTCCCAACAAATACTATGGAGACATCTCCAGACTCACACTCTTTCTATCCTCAGCTGCTGTCCCACTACTGTTGCACTTCTCCGGAATGTTCCCTCTGCGGTGAATCTCACGCCACCATTTCCCATATCCTATTCGGCTGCCCTGCTGGTCCTCCCCGAGGGGGACAGCCTGCCATCTCAAGCTGGGAGGACTGCGAGGTGCTGCTCTCGTCTGGAAACACGGCATTGCAGCTTGCTGCGGTGTCTAGGGCAGCCGATGTCATTGCGGCGAGAGGCATGACCGTGTAGACGTGGTGTGGGACCGCGCGGTTGTCCAGGGAATCCAGAGGGTACCAACACACTGGCTAATAAATTTTTTCTGTCTGTCTGTCTGGACGCCGGGCGCGCTCTAACGCGCATGCATCAAAGCAACGCAGCGTGGCGCGCCTGCGAGCATATATATAGCACGCAGATCGGCGGCTGGCGTGGCATCGCCGGCGTGACGCTACGAAACGAACACGTTGACGTGTATTGGCGCTTTGAGTGTGGCATGTAGCCACGTTTTTACATGACACGCATGTCATAATTATCATGTTTTCACCAGTCACATACATTCCTCACCCGTTTATATACCAACTTTGGCATATGTGAAGCTAGCGACACGACCGCGAACGGATTATGAGTGTGGCATGTAGTGCCATAATTATCATGCTTGGACGTGTAAATTCCCTATGTCGCCCGTTCGCGTCGCGTTATACCAAATTCGGTACATGTGAAGCTAGCGAAACGGCCGCGAGCGCATCATGAGGGTGGCATGAAGTCATGTTGTTTCCATGACACACATGTGATGATTTTCATATTAGGGGCTCTCGCTTGTGTTCGCCGTGCAGTCGCATCATACCATACCAGTTTTGCAACATGTTATGTGAGCGAAACCACCACAAGAGCAGCAAAACCATGAAATATAAATCATGACATTCAGGACATACATATCAAGATTTTCATGGTAGGACTAGTCATTTGTGCTCGGCATACAGTCAGTTATGCCATACCATTTTTGGTATCGATACTATTATTTTAACGGCCAAGTAAGCTATAAGTCGTCGGTGGCTGGGTAGACAGATATACAGATAGATAGATAGATAGATAGATAGATAGATAGATAGATAGATAGATAGATGGATAGATGGATAGATGGATAGATGGATAGATTGATAGATAGATAGATAGATGCGCACAAAGTCACTGAAGTTCGCAAAGGAATTCTTCGCTTTTAAAACAAAAAAATGAGTGGCCAAGAGGTCACGCGTACTCACTTGGGCATGTCTATGTGTGCACTTGCGCAATTAACAACAACATACCATACCATCACTGCCAATTTTATCATGCCTAAATTGAGACAGCAAATTGGTTCAGGCGCCCCAAGATGCCTATGAATGCAAGTGCCTGAAGATGAGAAAATATAATTTCACCAACGACTGCGATGCTTCCTAATGGGAACTCCAAGCGCAGCTTCATGTTGAGTCAAGGCCAGCTGTGTTTCAAGTTTTGGCATTACTCAAGATATCAACTGCGCCATAGTCATAATTTTTCTGTGAGTAGAATAGGAGAGCACCCACTACGCCTTTATTCGTCTTTCTGCAGATAAACGAAGCGCCCGCCGCACACCTGTAAGGTGGCATATACGCTTTGTTGATGATGCATATGGCCAATGGCGACGAAGAAGTATGGCTGAGAACTTAGCAGTGGGTGGGATGGCCGATCCTACTGTTTGGGTATAGGGGCCTAAATTCAAAGGAGCATCATCATCATCAGCAGTAGCTTTAAACCACAGACTCGTTATGTAGTTATCATTGTATTATCACGGGTTGTTATTTTACTCTTCCGCCACGCATATTATACGGGTTAACGCGATTCTTTAACCGGCATTACGCCCGTGTAGGGTCTTTGTCCTATTGAGCTTCTAGTACCATCGTCGCTTTGTGACGAAATATCGGAATGTCACGCAGAAGGGCCGCTTCAAATACTACTATTGTTCGTATTTCTTTCTCATTTCTTTTCTTTTTCTCTTCTTTCGGTTACATACCGACGGCGATACCACTCCACGCAAATAGGGGGCCTAAGCACTGCGCTCTAATAAGAACATTGACGCCGTAAGGTGTAGCTGCTGAGTAAATTCACACCACGTGGAATTCTCCAACACTCATCGACACGCCACTTCACTGGTGTTCTGGTGTTTTTTCTGCAGACTGATCACTCTTTGAGGGGGAAGGATAAAAGGAGAGCATTTAATCTACTGAACTGCAGCAGTCGATTGTGAGCAATCATGATGAACTGGATCAGGCTGACTCCTAATTATGCGCAGGCACCATGCTCTAGCAACCAACTCAGTGAATGGTTTCATTAAATGTGGCACATGGTGTTCTTTTCCTCTGACCTAAGTTGCTTGTACCGCGTCTCCAAGAGAGCACGTGTGTTTAAAAAAAGTTGTTAACGATTTAGAGTACAAGGTGCTCCACTATATGGGAGAGCATAAAGGCGCGTCCCGTGGGCCTCACGATTGATGAGGCCCTTGTTGTCAAAATTGCGCTAAATAATTGCAAGCCCTTCAATGCATTGGGGTGTACACGTGATGGGCGATCTGGTCTGACGACAGTAGAGTTCCTTTGAACTTGCATCATAAACACGAAAGAAAAATGTCTTTTGTGATTGCGTAACTTGCTTTAGGCAATCCGACGCGTTCTGATTTCACAGTCTGCATTATCTAGTGCTCGAAATACCGGGTTCTTGTACCCGCGCTTTGTAAACATCGATTTTTAACTCGACGACGTAGCTGCTCAGCGCGACTTGTAGGGGAGTTTGCCAACGGCGTTTTGAAAGAATCAAGCCGCTAAGCAACATCGTGATAACGTTTATCCTGTGCTTTTCTGGTTTTTAATTTGTTCCTGTTTTCAAATCGAGAGCTTTCATGATTCGATTTCCGCAAGAGCAATAATACAAGCGAGTGACACGACAGTAAAGAATGTGCCACGAACACCTGACTGGGAATTTCGTTTCTCGTAGGAAGCTTGATAGGCAGTCGGTTATCATGAAGAAATGAAGAAAGAAAGGATAGAAGTGTGCCGTGTGAATTGTAGTAGTTTGTGGCGTCAACGAGGTATAATAAAAGTCCTCCAGGGCATCCGTGAAACGAACGCCTTAGACATATCCCTTCAGTCCAGGCGCCAATCGACTCAGTACTCAGCTGTACTATACCTTTAACATGCTTAGGAGAGGCATTTTTATGACAGGATGCCTAGAGCTTGCGACATAATTTGGGCCTTCAGGCGTCATGGGGAGCTGGGAAAGTTTTTCTGTGAAAGCTCGCCTATGTGAGCACGTGTTTGTTGGAGGGTTTACTGATCATTATTTGAAGCTTCGCATCACACGGCGAAAGAATACAACTTATTTGCAGTAACGAACGTTTGGGAAGGATTGAGCAACACCTTTAAGGTTATTTCTAGTTTGGATGCAGAAATATTGGTCTGCTGAACTCGGAGTAGTCTCACCTTATCCATATAGAGAAGTTATGCCTACGAGAGCTGACATTCAGAAACTCTATGCAGGAGTACCGAATATAAATACATTTTTAACGTGCCGCAAGTTTCGCAAGCATATTCCCATCTCTGTAACATGTCGAATATAAAATATGGTGAAAAAAGATTGCGAAAAAGAAGATAAGGCGATAGACTACGGCATGTAGATATAACACAAGAACCCAGATATCCCTGTTTCAATTACAATAATTTAGAGACCTCACCGTTGTTGTGAAGCACAGGTCAAATTGGAAGTATTAAATGTTCTGTGCAACGTGCATTGGATGTTCCCACTCTCGTCATTGGTTTTTGTTGAATGTGCTATTACGTCGTGCAATGCGTGAAGGGCCTGAAGATGACGTATCCCTTCTCGCCGACGGCAGGCGGTCCCCGCCAGCGCACGTGCTAAGAGCTTTTCGGTAGGACGTGCAAGAGGCTGTGCTGGCTCGCTCTCCGCACCCGCTTCCCTCACGTACGGCAGACAGATGGAAACGGCAGACCGGCTTCTTTCGCCGGATTTACGCCCTTTCTTTGACGTCGCTGGCCATGCCGTATAGACCGCACTCTGCGGTGAGATTACGGGTGCCGTGCCGACATCGCTTTTGGCCAAAGCAGAGCAACAGACGCAGGGAGTTTCCGGGTGAAATAAGGAAGATTGCGCAACTTGCACCATAGCAGCAGTGTCGGCTCTGCTTCATGTCGTTCCTTGAGGAGACGTGTGCGGTTGAGTCGTGCCTGGAATTAGCGACATGCCACATTATTCCCTTCCGGTGCTAAGCAATATGGGACAAGAGAGCTAAAGCTGATGTGCTTCTTTGGAACGCCTCATGTATCGCCGTAAAGAAATTAATGACTGGTCACGTGTCGTCAACATCTATGCTGCTTCCAAGATATGTGGTAAGTATATACAAGCGACGACCGGTAGAAGTATAGCGCAAAATTTCCATGCAGAACAGAGGGTGACATGATGCAGAGAAGGAAAAGTCGTGAGGTCAACCAGATGCGCGCCCGATTTGTGGTCCTACACTTGGAAAATGAAGAAAAATGATAAAATTCAATACAGCAGATAACACAGAGAACACGAAAAGTTCTGCATTGCCGCATTGGCCATGTTGAAAGTACAGATAATCCCTGAGGCTGCTTTCTGATTCTGCGTCCTGGCCAATGTTAGCATGACCTCATATATCACGTGGGGAATCGATTCGGGATCAGCAAGCTTGATATAATTGAACCTTTTGCTGTGGTCGTCGACCAGCTTGCAATGTAACATAGTAGTCAACATAAGCACTGAACATTCACGAATTGATCGAGCAGTAACAATATTCAATGGTTTAACGTTCCAAAACTATATGATGAGGTGCGCCATAGTGCAGGGCTACGGAACTTTCGACCGCATGGTGTTCTCTAACGTGCACTGAAATAACACAGTACACATGCCTCTAGCATACCACCTCACTTGTATTGCCACCGCCGAAGCAGGGATCCAGCCCGCGTCTTTGGGGTCAGCTTTCGAGCACACCCCAGTGACCCGAAAAAGAAAACGTGGATGAAGACAACAACACAAAAAGAAAGAATTAACGTTTTGTGTTTAGATAAAAAGTTCAACGATTCCGAATACTTCGTACTCAACTAGGAGAGTGCAAAGACTGTCAGTGTACTTTAATTTCTGTACGTAATAGGTAACATTCTCACTTAAGCTCATATCCGCATCTATCTATGCCACCATTTTGGAACCAGTTTTGGCCACTCTGCTCCCCGACCTGAAACCTCACCCGCTCATCTCATCCACCCGCTTCACCCACCCATCCTAATGCTTAAATACCGTGTAAGCAACTGCTGAACGTTTAATGAAAGCTATAAATTTTGACCAGCTTATGGTAGGTCGAATCCTTGTGTCAACATGTATATCGGTGCTTCATTTTGGCTTTCAAAACACAGTCGTTGAAAAAGCGGAGCTCACTATTGTAATGAGAGCCATAAGCCACAACTTCTACTACTCCCAGCCCTTTTTCCTTTAATCTGCATACGCACGTCTTAGCACAGTGATTAGCAGTGCGAAAGCATCACCGTGCGCATAATGTTTATCGACATTAAAATAGTCTAACTGACTTCGTCTGCTGAATCCATGGATCTTACGACCGATCGTTATTGGACTTCGTAGACGAAGCAAATTATTTTTCTTCCCTCTATGCTCTTCATCTTACATTTCCTCTATCCCCCTCCCATATGCAGGGTAGCAAACCGGCTGCCTATAGGCTGGTTAACCTTCCTGCCGTTCTTTTCCTCCTATTTTCCTTCCTTCTTACCGCTATATACCGACGTTCAAGCTGTTTACATTGCGAGGCTTTAAAAAATTCTACCTATAGCTTGACGCAATTTGTGAACTTTGGGACAATCAAGTCGTGACATCATCTGATTTTATTAAGCAGTATGATTTGCTTTATTTTATGAGAAACGTAGGAGCAATATAGCACAATGGTGTTACAAGAGAAAGTTCGGCTACCCCGCTGCCCTCAAACAAAAATTGAGAAAGCGTGTCACTGCTCGGCTACCTGGAGATGTGCGTAACGCATTGTGCAAAGCGTTTAATTCAATCAAACACCAAATATTGTTTCAAAAGCTAAGGACATACGGTATCCGCGGACTCACCCTTACCTAATTAGAGAGCTACCTCGAATCCAGAATGCAATATACACAGCTTTATGAATTAAAATCAGACTTGGGTAACATAAACTTTGGGGTTCCTCGGGAACTATTTTGGGTGCTTGCTCTTTCTTTTATACATAAACGACATTGCTAACATTCCTTTTACTTCCGCCATTGCTATGTAAACCTATGACACCAACGTTTTCTTTTCCGGTTCATATCTAAAGTCATTACAGCAGCGTGCTAGTATCCGGCTAAACAAACTTCATACCTGGCCTAATGTGAACGAAATAAACGTGAAGAAAACACAGTACAAAAATATTTCGCACAAAAAATAAACCACTTCTTCATAACGTAAAATTGAGTATCAACAACAATATAATAACGCCCGGCAACACTTGCTTATTCTTGGGAGTCGTTTTCAGGTTTGACATCAGCTGGCCTGAGCACATCAATCATGTTCGTGCTAACTTATCGAGATCCCTTGGCATGTATGTTATACAGGCTAAAATATTTATTGCCATTGCGCGTTACAACACAAGTATAGTTCGCTTTTATTCATTCCTACATAACACATTGTCACCTTGACTGGGGTACGTGCAACAAGACTGATGCCGAGCGTGCTTTCTCTTTACAAAAAAAAAGCTTAAAAATGACTCATCCTATCCTCCCCCATCAACCGACTTTTTGTATAAAGCTCTGAACATGCCATCATTCCCTAGATTATACCTGTTTTTTTTTTGGATGGGGGGGGGGCAAAATTGATTTGCCGCGAATTCAAACATGACCGTACCATGTTCTCAAACAAATAACTAAACAGAGAAGTGACTTTTGACCTTCGCACTATTTACTTAACGGGATCAAGACCAAGGAATAATTACGGTACCAAAGCTATACATTATCAAATTATTTCATTGTTGAAGGCATACCCGTCCTTAATCGAGTTGGCCAATCAAAACTCATGTCATGTTTTAAAAAAACAAGTAAAGCAACTGTTTCTGCCGCCTTGAAATATACAATTCTTTTGCAATGAACGTAAAAGTTATGTAGTTTTGTATATTGTATAACTTCGTACAATTGTTAAACCCAAACAATGTAAACTTCGAATAATTTTTGTACAAAGGTGTTTTTTAGTGTTCACTTTTTTATTTATATTAGCTGTGTGATGAGCACTGTGCCGAATTGTTTTTGTTTGTTTCTTTGTACTTGTTTTTCTATAGCATTGTACTTATTTTCTCTGGTTTTAGTCCTGGCTTTGCGATGTGTGAGTCCGGGGTGAAGGTCTCGTCAGGAGACATGCGAGTCTTCCTTTGCCTTGCCTCGTGGACATATTTCATGTTCTATGTAACTATGTCCGAAATAAACAATTCTACTTAATATCCTGTCCCTAATGCATACTTCAAACATTCAGTGCACAAAATCTGCTCGAACTTGCTATGCACCCACTACGTAGCCCTAAGGTAATAAGTGCAGTAGCGTGTGTCTTTTGTAGTACGTGGACTACCGTAAACCGCGAAGTCATTATGGTAATCACATGATCTGACGCCCGATTGCAATGGACGCTTGCACCACGCATTATTACTGCAATATTCCATGTATTGTGATTCATGTATACAGGAGCGTGTGTTCGTAAGGCGTGAAAGTGACCTTCCCTGCATTTACAAGCAGAGTAAGTTGTTTTCACTGTATTTCCTGCAGATGTCTGTCTGTGTCGTCTAACAACTACTTGCCACGCAAACTACTCGAGCTCTATCCTCTCTAGGGACCGTAATTTTTTATTATTTATTTCATTTGCATCTTCCTCGATTTTCCCGTCACGCACAAGATAACGATTTTGCGCTCACAACCAATGGCACGCCGCCGATAATGACGCTACGATTTCTCCGGAAAAGGCTCTTTAACTCTATCGCGTTAATACGCGTCGTCTTCGGCGAGGTCCCTCGGGTTGTTTTCGTAGCACCAGCAAAGCGTAGGCGTGGAGGCATTCGCCAGCTCGGCGAAACGGCAGCACTCGCTCTTTCGTGGCTCCTTAGTCAGTCGCAAGTTTCCTAAGCGTTTTTAGCAAATTTTAATTATTTTGTGAATACTTACTTATTTTAGACCTTGTTCGCGCATTTTCTACTTGGTTTGGAGCATCGCTATCTTTTGCTATTTGCCTGCATTGAGCACTTTACTGCGAACCTGATCAGGCCCCATGATGCATAGACGAGTGATAAGGCAGGCCCCCTAAAGTGCATGCTTCGCACTTAAAGAAACTCTGGCGTATCCTATCAATTCTACGTAAGCTGACAACAGGGAATGCGAGCGGAAAAGCAAGTTTCGTGCAATAAGTAACGTATAATAGAAACAAGCGAACTGAAAGAAAAAAAAAACAACGCAGGAAGTGTTCTTTCAATGATCTAAAAACAGTATTTAATATTAATTCCAAGTTATCGAGATTGCAAAAACGTTAGCTGTGGGCAGAGCACTGTATTTTTGCAATAAATACTTGCTTACTTCTTAATAAATATAAAAGGCAGTATTCGATTTCAAATAACATAATTACGTGCCTTTCTGAGGAAATATTATTTTCAGAGTAGGACATACGCTACACTCACTCCGTGACGCATACTCATTTCGCATAAAAATGGCTCGCTCCTGATGTGACTCATGTAACAGCGACGAAACGATATATCATGCTTTCACGGCCACTTTGTGACCGAACGCAACGTTATTCGCATTTCGCTGAACAAACTGGATGATAGACCGCTTCCAACAAAGAAGATTTTCGAATCGTGGCCTTATGAGTCACAGGCTCAGGGTCGTTTCACATGACACTACAAGTAATGATTTTAAGGCTGCCAAAAAAAGAGAAGTTTGCTCCCACCGCAGCGGTCTGTGGCGAGCTATCAACTTATTGCAAATTTTTTGTTCAAATCGCAGCGGCGTAGCGAATTTCAGTTGGGATACGTCGAAATGGGACCCAGCCGGCCAAGCTTTCGAAAGTACATCGACGTGTTTGTTTTAGTTATAGCCACTGTTGCGCATATTGAAATGCATTTGCTTCGGAAAGTGTTCTAAATGACGAAACATGCGTGCTCTTCATCGCCGTTCATGGAAACTTACTATAGATCTTAACTTACACATCGTTACATTACATTTGAAAAAGCCCACAGTGTCTGCCACAAAAAACGCTGGCAAGAAACGTTGCTCACCACGCCAGTGGTAGAGCGAAAACCACAGAGCATTTGCTGTCCATGTGAAACGAAACCACCATCAGCGGCAGTTCCGAACAGAGCGCATGGAACGAACGGAAGCGTTTTTTTTCCGCTGCAATCACGGTATGTGAAACAGCCTTCACAGAAAGATGCGGATATTGCCACTGTTCTTAGGATCGATCGAGGTAAGTGATCGCTTGTAGTCGTGCAATAGGCGGGTGCACCTGTCCCACACAGATACCATTTGTTCTGACTATACTTTGTTTCTTTTAACCCCTTCGACCCTTCCCCTCAGTCTAGGCTAGAAATCCAGACGCGCCTCTAGTTGACCCTCCTGTCTTTCATTCTTTCACCTCTGCTATACTTTTTAGTCGGTATTTGATGGTCTAAAAACAAGCCAAGCTGAGAATAACGGGAAACCACGCGCCAGCAAAATGGTGCCTCCCCGACAGGCGTCATCCCAACGCATCGATTTGACCCGTCGCTTGCCGCGGCGAGCAAACGTGCAAAAGGGCGTGTTATTGACCTCAAAATGTCCCTCTGACTGCATTATAAGATTCATTACGCCGACGTTCTTTGTCTCCGTTTTCTTTAACCGCGAGAATAAAACATGATCATGGAGGCCATCTCTGGCACGCCGCAAGCATTTGCGAACAATTCTCGCCGTAATGCAAAACGTCGACGCTGCAGTGCATACGACTATGGGCTTCATTATTCGTTGTAATTTTGCCTCTGTAATTTTTTTCACTATCTTTAATTGCACGTAGAGTACGACAATGTGTAGTCTACAAAAACATATCACTTTTTTATATAAAACGAGATAAGGAGGAGCATGAAAGTTGTGTTTCTGAGAGTCATGACGATGAGGCTTTGTCGTCTCGTCTAGCAAAAAGGAAAATGGAGTTTCGCATAACCTGACGGCGCTGTAACGTCGTTGAAGCGAAGGCTAGCATGCCACCCTCCGGTCCGCGATAGCGGTGACGTTGTCCGAAGTCTGGACTTTAATTAGGGTGGCTGCAAAATTTCGCTGATGGGTCGGCTTTAGAAAACATTGGCTCCGTCTCGTACGTACAAGATGAGTCGCCGGAAGCGTCACGAAATCTACAGCTATGCCGTGCTCATCGAGGTGTAGCAAAAATATTACCACGACATCGTCGTTGTCGGTGTGCGAGTGCAGCGAACGTCGTGCTAACTGGTCCGCTACGTGACGTCCTGTTAACGTGTGCTCTCGCAAAGGAAGACGTCTCAGTATGTTCGTTCGCATTGCTTTGTCTTCTTGTCCACCATTCACTTTGAAGAGGCATACAGAAGCGAAAAAGAAGAAAAACCAGCCACCGCGTTAGTTCTAAATTTTCCTCTCACTGTTTTAATGAGAAGTTATGAAAGTTGTATGCGTCTATTAACGTCGCAAAAACTTGTGTATGCGCACATCTATTAGGCGCTATTAAGAACTGACCACGGTAATAACCTCCGTGGTCTGCACGCCGAGGCGCTAAAACATTCAGGTCTTGTAGATACTTATATGCAATGTTCATTTATGTAGAGTCTGGACTTCTCTCCTTGTTCTCATCTTGCACTCTCTTATCTATCTCGCTAGTTCGATGTAAAAACTGGGATCAGCCTGGTTAGAATGACTTTACCTGCGAATGCTGTCGGGAGGCAGATAGGGAAGGTATAAAAATGCTACGCTTAATCAGGTCTGGTCAGGTCACTTCGTTAGCTTAAACCACCACCCCCCTCTTTTTCTTGAATGGACATTATATAAGTGGTGGAGTGTTAGTTAGGCTAACAATGCGCACTGAACGTAGTTTTTAGCTTTGACGATAATCGATAATACGGCCTTGAAAGGCAGATGATGACGATGTCCCGGGGAAATCCATTCAAGTTTGTGGCTGCTCGAAAAAAGAAGGGCGAAGTAGTGGTGCGGGATGATGAGCGGGCAACCTGAAAAGGATGACTGGTTCAATGTGATATGCGTGTTGCAGCTGTTGTATAAGATGCTGATTGATTGAAGAATGAAGAAATTTTGAATACAACATTTGAGTTGCCGTGCGGCAACGCCAGAAAAGGGGTGGCAGTCTGGATTTCGCTTTCAAAAATAAAATACTGACGTCGGGGGTGTAAGATGAAAGAATGAATTGGCTGCATGATTTGTTACCGCTTCTGATGAATTCGTTAAATATGCTTGATGTGGGCTCCACAAGCAGATGCATAATATAATTTTGGCCTATTATTGATTGATACGCAGTAACTTGACATGTGGGGGAGAGGGAAAGATGGAGATGGCGCTTGCGGAAACTGAGTGCCTAATTGGATGCTGAGACTCTACCAGTAATGTGGGTGTGTCATGATAAGTCATAGGATAAGGTGATTTTAAGATTGTACCAATTAAATTTGGGTGTTAACTATAGATTGCTGCAAACAATATGGGCTGTGTCGCCTAGAAAAAAAAGACACAAGTTCACATTTGGAAGGATTAAGGGTCATTAACCGTGTGTTACACCAAATAAGCTTGCTATTAGGACTTATTTCGAGATCTAAAGTGATCATGTGGCTTAATTATAGTGTGATAAATGACGCAGTCGTCACCGAACATGCTAATGCTGCAAGCTGATGGGACGTTGTAGTCCATAAGTGAATTGGGGGTGTTCTGCAAGCTGGTGAATCTTAATCTAGTAAAAAATTTAGGCATGGTTGAACTTGCTACCTTCAAGCGATAAGGCAGCGATAATGGTATTGAACATAGCCGAAACATACTTTTGTTGCTATGTAGCAATGCTTCTGCAAGAAGCGGTCAGTCGTCGACTAATACACTTGTGAAATATTCTTTTAAGTATAGCCGGGCTCCTTCAACCATGTATGTTCAGGTCCGCTTAAGCTACTTCAGCCAATACCCGTGTATTGTCGGGCGTAACAGCCCACTTGCTTTCAAAGAGAAGCCTCCTACTGCAAGGACTATTTCATTCGTTTGCATGTCTAACGAGTGCTCACCTCAAACGGGACAAACAAAAGCGTGCACTCACATGACATTCACAAACAAGTATTTTTTAGAAAACATCCCCGACGAAAAGAAGGTACTACACGCGCATTCTTCGTTATTATTGACGGCTTTAGGTGGCGCACATTTTACTTTATAAGGCTCAAGACTAGCGCCATTTCATACATTATAGAGCTGTGTCGGTTTTGTTATTCTTCTCTTTCCGTTCACAAATGTCTCAGTTTTATTTTTTATTTTCCTGCCTAGTTGTTCTCATTTCTATCGTGTATTTGTTCATTCGTTTACAACCCCTGCTTCACAACCCCCGTGGCTGCTGCATGCTCAATGGAGGTGAAAATGGTCGAGGCCCGCGCACCTTTAGATTTAGTTGCCCGTTAAAGAACTCCCAGGTGGTCGAACTTTTCGGAGCTCTCCACTACGACGTCTCTCAATATCATGTTGTGGTTCTGAGGCGTGAAACCCGAAATAATAAATTATAAGTTGATGATTGCCTGCCTTATAACTGCGCAATCACTTATTGATTCACAAAGCTGTATCCGGTATTTTCAGACATAGGTGTATACTGCGCTGCATGTCACTGTTTTCGGAGAGACTTTTCAGTGTGTCTGGAAAGGTCAAATTGTTGTGCCAATCAGCTAACACACTTCTCAATCTTTCTCATTTCCGTACCTTGGCCCGCTGTGTCGCTCCTGCGTAGAACTCGGGAGATATTGTGCTGGCACTCCGTATACACGCAGCACCCACAAGTTCTTGTGTTCTTTCGACGAAATTGTGAACTGTTTCCGATTGCCCGACAGTACGATTCTAATGAAAGGACTGCTTTCACTGTTCGCTTCAATATCTGGCGAACTGTCTGCGTCATGTCTTTCACGTGTTGTTCGAACGCGCACATTGCAATAGATCTCACTTTCTGACGTCATCCCGCTTCCTGTATAAAAGAGAAAACTTGGCGCGAAATCGTCTAATATCGTCACGTCATGAATGGCGCCGGTCGCTAACACCGTTAGCCGTATTTCTGAACATATCGGCTGAGATTGTGAAACAGCCTTCTTTCTCCGTAAGGTCGAGGCAGCGGTGGTTTTCTTGTTAGCTTGTTGTCACGCCGTGCTGAATGTCACTGATCTGATTACCCGTTCCAGATAGTTTTCCTTATAAACGTAAGCTATTCGTTGCTTCATTTTATGAACTTTAAAAACTTAGCGGATGGCAGGGATTTCCTAGATAGACACGCTTTGAACATCGTATGATAACAATAAAAATGCGTTAAATATATATTGCAATATAACGCGAGTTTTCAAATACGCCAAATCAGCGCTGCAACCACAATGATCACCCACATACTTTCCCTTTTCTCTCCCCGCAGCTAATGAACTCACTTTAACATTTAAAACACGTACGTGGTGTGGCCTAGTGCTTTTTGTTATCTCATTTTTGTGGCGTCACGACAGCTTGTGATTTGAGACTATGCTTTGGACCTCGTTAGGACTCAGTGACATGCCCGCCTTGCTCATTCTCTTTTATATCAGCTAGCACTTAGGGTGCGGCTCTGTATCACCATCACAATTGAACCACACCGCACACGTTTCATCGTAGACGTCGAAATATTGTTGTTGCTTTATAACGCAGCATTTGGCACATACAGGGTTGCATACTTTTGCACAAAATGTTGTCGCTGACGACGTCACAACCCAGTTTTTCTTAATACATCTAACCAGCACATATGTAAAGAAAAAGAGAGAGAGAGAAACAGAGGGAAAATCGGGGAGGTAAACCAGGTGTTGAAGAAGCAAAAAAAAAAAAAAACTAGGAGGAATCGTCATGGGATTTCGCTAGCCTCAACAAGCCAACTTCCTCTACCGCCGCCTCTACTGATCAATGTGCGGTGCCTCCAGGGTAAAATCAGGCCTCCGCAGCGCCAGCAAAAGCCACATTAAAAGCGAGCCGACAAATAGTAGTGCTTGCCTATCACGTGACGACCAGAACTTATTTCTCCCTTAAAGACTTTATAACCATGCTTCGAGTTTGTTATGTGATGCGCCCTCCTACTTTTGTCCTTGCTCTATGTAATCAGGCTACACCTGATTAGCTACCTTAGAGAGGAGAGGAGGGGGAAGAGCGAAGGAATAAAGAAATCCAGAGGGAGAAAGAGAACGATGTATACGCGCGCACTCGTATAAGAGCGTTTACCGCACATGCCCAGAATAATTCGAGCATGTGCAGAATGCAACAATCAACATGTCGTGAGATCGCGTTTAATAACTGACCGAAAAATTGTGCCGTTGGAGGCTCACGATTATCGTGACTCCATCAGACTGGTATTGTTGCCCTCACACTGTCGCGCGAGAGATACCTTTAGTTGTTAGTTTTGAGGAAAAAAGAAAGGAGGCGCTGGTATTTCAGAAACGTTCTGGTCCGGCCTGATAACGAATGGCGCAATCCAAAACGACGCACAGGTACCCAAGTATAGATATGATGCAGCCCCATGAATGCGCCTCTTCGACATCGCTGGTATTTTCACGTAGAGTTGCGCACGACGAAGTGTGCTTTCGCGGTTGGCGCGAAGCTGGTGCACCCTCCACGTGGCGTAAAACGGCACGCAGTCGAGACACGAGTCCGGGCTCGCGCCCTCTCCGAGTCGTTTGTGGCTCTTTGGCTCGGCAGCCAAAAGCAACACACCAGAGCCCCTTTGTATTCCTGCCGCGACGGGAAGGCCCGCAGGGGCTTTCAGATGGCACGAGACGAAAACGGTGGGAAGGAACATGCCGGGCCGCGCTCGCTCGCGAAATAACGCGCGGAATTCTTTGTTTTTACATTGGCCAGGAGATGCAAAGCGACAGCTTGAGAACAAGCCGTCCAGGTTTCTGGATCTCGACACGTCTGCACCGCGATACATGAGACACCTGGAACCACCGGAAGTATGTGGGCGGAATAAACAGACCGTGCTCATGCAACCCCTTGTTTGCTCCATCGTCTATATCTTGCATCGTTTACTTTTGCGAGTGAGGAGGAAAAAGCGACTGAGTGGGGCTTACCGGGTAAATTGAACTCGACGACCACCTGAGTGGGTCCAGCCAGCCCTGTGGAAGCGGCGCTTGTTGTACTCGAACTTAAAGAACATCATTCGCAAGCAAACTGCTGCCCTGGACGTTACAGACATTGAGTTATAACAAACTATATCATATTGTAAATCTACGAAACGAAAACAAAGATTCCCTGTTTCGACTGATGTGTCCGTACAGAACCAAAAAAAGCCCCAAATTATAGAAAGAAACCAGGGCAGTTCACCTATTCTGTCGGAATCTAATTGATTTATAGTGAAAGTGTTAGGACTATGCAGCAATCCTCCGCGCAACCCTCGATGCCATCAACATTGTGTTAGGATTCCATCAATCCTCCGCAAAAGCGTTCCGCCGCATGTGTGGAATTGGCACTGACAGGGACACCGCAACACATCAGCGACTACTGCACGACTTGGACCAATCATTTGCATTTTAGTAAAGTGAATAACAGCCTTCTCCATCAAGATGGCCTCCGCTATGATGCCGTAATTGACTAAGGTATGATCACAGGACATATGACGGATGCCTCAATACACTGCTTCCGGCCATAGACAACTTAGCATTTACAATATAAATATAATACATGAATAAGCCCCAAACAATATGCCGTATGCCAAGTAAGCTGCTTTAGAATCACATCAGCAACAGGAACGAGTAGGTGACCTTTGTCAGGAAAAAGAAAACTACGCATGGTTGTTCATCTGGAAGCCACACTCTGTGTATTGGCTGCATTGCTGAAGTGAAACATCACCTAGGTCACCAATTTTAAGATTTTCATTTCGGACAAAACTATTATTTAGGTACACAGTGACAGACCAATATTTTCCTTCGAAACTTGGTCTATGCTAGTGGAGCTATAGGTATTAAAAGAGCTGCTGCAATGCTCTTCACTTTACTGATGTCATAATATTACTACCAAAACTAATGATGCAAACTTTAAAAGGTTCTTCTTCTATTAAAAATTATACATTTTCTTATACTTCATAAAGAAAGTGACAGAATACCAATCAAGAAGGGTGTAAGACAATGTAATACAATCTCCCCAGTGCAATTTACCACGTGTTTACACGATGTTTTCAGAGGCCTAAAATGAAAAGAGTTAGGGATAATAGTTGATGGGGAGTACCTTAGTAACCTGCGCTTCGCGATGACATTGCATTGCTGAGTAACTCAGGGGACGAATTGCAACTCATGATTACTGAATTAGACAAGGAGAGCAGAAAAATAGCTCTTAAATTTAATCTGCAGAAATTGAAAGTAGTGTACAACCTCGGAAGAGAACAGCGCTTTGAGATAGATAATGGTGGACTTGAAGGTGTAAAAGACTACGTCTTCATATAGCACAGAGAATAACCACGCAGCCCAACCATGAAATTGAAGTAAGTAGCAGAATAAGAATAGGGTGGAGCACATTCGGCATGCATTCTGAAATTATGACTGGTAGATTACTACTATCCCTCAAGAGGAAAGTATATAACACCTTCATCTTGCCGGTACTTACCTACGGAGCAGAAACCTGGAGGCTTACAAAGAGGGTTCCGCTCAAATTGAGGACGCCGCACCGAGCGATGGAAAGGAAAATGATAGGGGTAACCTTAAGACAAGAAGTGGGTCAAGGAACAAACTGGGTTAAGGATATCATAATTAAAATAAAAGAGAAATGGACATGGGATGGGCACGTAGTGCGTGTAGGCAGGATAACCACCAGTCATTAAGAGTAACTGACTGGATTCCCAGAGAAGGCAAGCGGGTGAGGGGAGGCAGAAAGTTAGGTGGGTAGATGAGATTAAGAAGTTTGCGGATATAGAGTGGCAGCAGCAAGCACAGGACCGAGTCGACTGGTGGATCATGGGAGAGGCCTTCGTCCTGCAGTGGACTTAGTCAGGTTGATGATGATGATGATGAGGAGGAGTATGATGATTATGATCAGATTTTTCTGTATCAACGTGATTCATAAGTGAATAGGTGATGCTTAGAAGTACGTGGTATAATATTATACAAGGGGGGATTTTTTTGTGGGATACGCAAAAAGCACGACAGCGGACATAGATAAGCGCTAATACATGTTTACACACTCATCCTTGCGGCTTGTTATTCACCCTACAACATTGAAGCCCTTAGCTAATATGCCCATAGAAAATGCGTGCTTCCATTTTCTTTACTGCTAAGCGTATACGACAATTTGACATGCTTCGCGAGTTTATTCACCACAAGCCCTAGAGTGATGCAACTATGGCGCTGCATATGAGTGCACAGTGATAGTTCTTGGGAGAGTTGGTAGAAAGGAAAAGGAAAGAGGGCAGCTTGCAAATAAACGGATGCGAGTGATTTGTTGGAGACAACAACAACAACAACAACAACAACAACAACAACAACAATAATAATAATAATAATAATAATAATAATAATAATAATAATAATAATAATAATAATAATAATAATAATAATAATAATAATAATAATAATAATAATAATAATAATAATGATGATGATGATGATGATGATGACACTCATTCGGGAGAGAACATGTCACAGCGCTCTCATTATGCGCATTTGTATGCATCACTTTGTGTTTATCTCATAAACGCACACTTGCACAGTAAAAAATACGCATTTGGGCAACGCAAAAGTGTTAGAGCTTTTTTTGTGCTTTTTTTTACCCTTTCTTATTTCTGATTCTGCTAGTCGGTGTTAAAGACCCACTATTCTAGCTGTCGTCTATGTGGCCAACGGCCAAGTCATAGTGAATTCTGCAGGAATTTAGCACCAGGGGAGAAAGTATTGCGAAATCGAACAGTGCTCATGCTGCCTATCGCGCAGTTATAAGTCCCATGGTCATGCAGGAATTACGTCACGCAGAGTCGTGGCTCCTTTTGATGGTCACACCTCACAATAAATAACATTTACCTTCTAAGTACAGTCACGCTCAATACGAGTGACAACGCGCTTTTTGTATTTCAAATGGCGCCAACATTACAAGGTGGCACCTTCACAGAAGAGAAACGTTGAAATAAAGTTTCCCTAATAGTAGTACTTTCTTGGTAAGGAGCCCTGCAACACGTTTTAGCGTGGTAAAAAATGCTACCTATCGCTTGTAGAGGCGCCCGACAACACGTGAGCCAAATAATATGAAGCTGTACGCGGCCGGGAACTCACAATAAATTATCGAAGTCATCTAAAAATTGCTTTTTCTTTTCTCGACTAATCATGGAAGACGCTCAAAAATTACTCGTTAAAAGCTCATCTACCAGCCGTTTAGTTGATTTAAACATGACGCACTCGGTCGTTACAGAGACTGCCGCGGGAGGCCGCAACTTGTCCACGCGCGCGCGCGATCATAATTAAAAAGCCACGCATTCGACGAAAGAAAGAGAAAATGTGCTTACAGACACGAGGCGTGCGTGACGTTTTTTTCTTCGCCCCTGTCATCGCTTCCTGCTTAGCTTCGAGTGCTTTCGGCGGGACGAGAGAAGGAAGAATGCAATTGCAGCATGCGACAAATTTTGTAACTACCCTCGCACTGGTGGATTCTTAAAATTTTTGCCACGTTGAATTTGCGTGGCAATGAGCTCTTCCAGTGAATTCATTCTATGGTTACTCAAAAAGTGTTTCAGTCGTTTTTAGGTTACATTATTCAGCCTTGGCATCACTTCAACCAAGTAGCCAGCGTGTTGCAACTTATATCGAGCGTGACTGCCCATTCCTCTCTCATTGCGTATATGTAAACCTCGCTTTTACACGGTTTAGTTTGTCAGCCAGCCATTTGTTTTGTCTCTATCAGTGGTTAAGCCGAACAGCACGTTATATTTGGATCACAGCGTGCGCCTAATTTTTTACGGCGTTTAAAAGGTTGCGGCGAGTTTGTGCAAAGGGCCAGTTGGCATAGAACACCAAGTAGGACACTGGCGCGACGTGCGAGATGTTCGCTGTACCGCGACGACACCTTCAGTCTGTCACGAGACTCGCGCCTCGTGTGACAGGACGCGGCGCGTGCGATGCGGCGAGGCGGAGCTATTTCGATGCCGAGCCAACAACGCCGCCTCCTGGCACTTCGTTCCAAACACAGCTGCGCCGTCGCCCTGAGTAAGAACGTGGGGTACAATGGCCGTCCATCCTCCACTCTATAGCTTGCAACTGCGACGACGTCATTTAAACGTAGCGAGCTCGTTATACGCTGTACACTCAACCATTCAAGACCTCGGTGACAACTCCCGTTGTTCGGAGCCTCTCTGTGAATGCTTCTTCGAATCAACTTGAACAACTCCCATTTGTAAACTGCGTTTCCCAATGTCTAAGTACGTCATCCAAGCGGGCAGAATCCTTGACTGAAAAGTTTATAAGAACAAAGAGACTACTGCGCACCTTCTTTGCGACTGTCGTCACTTCATTAAACTAAGAGAGGCCATTAGCGACACTACGCTCGGCAGGACTGGCAACCGTCCCTTTGCGGAAATAGATATGCTTGGACTGCGGTGCAAGATGTCAAAAGCATGGGCAAAGCTTAAGGGCTGAGGGTAGAATTGTATATAATGTACGGATAAATTTATGGTTCTCCTATTTTTTCTACCATCATCCTGCTTTGAGTAGTGAATTGGTTCGTTAATCAGTACCGTAACTAATTATCTTCTTTTCTTTCTTTCTCTATATGGAGAAACTGCAGTACTTAAAATGAATGTTGTGGTCAGGCTGCGAATGAATGTATGGTATACACTAACCATATGACTTCCATGCGTACTGATGTGGTCTCACTAGCAGTAGTAGTGACTAATACTAATAATAATAATAATAATAATAATAATAATATTAATAATAATAATAATAATAATAATAATAATAATAATAATAATAATAATAATAATAATAATAATAATAATAATAATAATAATAATAATAATAATAATAATAATAATACAAGGCATCTTAACCCTGCCGCTGATTAGTATACACGACACATCACCGTCAGTTTAAGGTTCCTTTGCAAAAGGAGAATTGGAGCTTACATGTCTTCATGATAGCCTAACAACACTCTTTATTGTGTTGCTGGCTTGGAGCATTGCCTCCGAAATTTTCATTCATACATCACCTCTATAAACAAGTCCCAGCCACTTCGCACCACTAACTAAGCAATCCTCAAAGCCAGCTGCTGTAACTATTATCCTTGCTTATGAAAATAGCGCAGGACTTCATTACTTTCTCAATGTATGCATATGAACGAGCCGTCAAAATAAACACAGTGATTTAGGAAAACGTGGAGGCTTGATATGGTACGAAATCGTTGAACATTTACCACCCTCCCAATAAGAAAATGAGGGACGCTCAGACAGAAGGAGGGATAAGGGGGTTGGTAATTGACGCTTCACGACAAGAAATTACCAAGTATAATTAGGTTTGCTTCTACTTTCGAGCTGTAATTTTTTCTGCAGTTATTGCCGTCTCTGAAACAGTGGAAGATAGTAATTGACGCAAGTTGAACTGAAACGCATATACTTGTGTATAAACAAAACCGGGTCAAGCTGCTAAATGTCATGGATCTTTGTTACGGCTTCTTTCTTTCATTGTTAAGTAATGCACAAAGAAAGCATTCATCGTTATTGATCGCTTCGATGTACTGTGCCCCGAAACAAAATGAGCAGTATGAACATAAAAATTTGGCAACACAAAGAATAGTGAATCGCGAAACAGCTGTGGCTTAGCTAAAAAAAGCAAGCACTTCCGAGACAGATTCCTCACCTTACACCAGCCCCCGCACACTTTTAAGACTGACAGAATTTTCTCGGCGGTGACAACCTCACGGTCAGCTATCACCCAAGAATCAGCCTTCCCGTCAACATGTCAACGACCTTGATGGAGGGCCAAATTACTGAAAAGACGTCATTGTTGCGAAGACATGCGAAGACCTACCACTGTGCTCTTCATCTGTGACAACGGGTCTTTTTTCAGCATCCCTCTTTAACGAGCGACTGCTGTTAAAAGCTAAGACTCACTTTATAAAGTGCTGAACTACGTGCCAACAACGAGCATTGTTTACTTTACTGTATTTTCTCATGTCATGTTTATTTACTAGATTGATTCAGATGGAATATGTCAGATTAGAACAATAACGATGATATTTGGGCTCAGTTACAAAATATACGCTAGATACTACATCATATGATAGTCTTTGCGAACCGTTCCTTACAGCGCACAGCATCTGAAGCACCACTGTACCCTCTAGCTGATTGTCTGAACCATGTCCTTCAACTACATAAAATATTTTTAAAAAACGCTGATCAGTTGCGTCCCTCTCCGGAGCAGACGGCACTCTACCCATGCCATAGCGTCCCTATAGGTCGCAGTAGTAGTCGCGTAACGATCTGGTCAAAGAAAACTCGTCCTGGCGTATTCATGCCAGCATGTAACCGCGAGAGTTCGTTGGACTTGCAGCGGTATGTAAAAATATGTAAAAATCCGCATTGGTTAGCTTGGCTCTGTCAGGATATAAATAGTGTGAGCTACTAATGGACAGATGGACAGATTGATGGATGGCCGGACGCGGATGGACAATCGAGCTAACTAACGCGAGCCATGTGCCAGACCACTAGTGATACGTTACTCCAGGAGCTTCCAGGCCTTCTCTAATGCACTAGCCGTGCGCCGTGCATTAGAGAAGGCCTGGAAGGAAGGGGGGTGGTGGCTACTAAGGAGAGGGCGCGCTGGGTGCGAGTAGAGGCGCACCGGGGCAGCTGTAACCAGTGCGAGGCCACGCTAATCATGCACAAAACTACTCCGTTCTACCTTGTAACGCTTGGCCTAAAAGCTGAGCAGGGCGTCATAAACACCTAGCTCCTCGGCCACTTCTTCACATAAGATAAATTAGAGCAATGCGTATGGTTTTGCAGTATGCTCTCCGTGATGTGTACGGAACTATACCGTTGGGTTATGTCGCTTGTAACTTTACTCGGAAGGCAGTATAGCGAACGTCTAAATATGAGCAGCGCTACATTCGCAGATATTTTGCTTCACTTTGGAGGTGAAGTATAAAGGATGTAAAGTAAGAAAAAGATACGTTATCCATAATAAATTGCTCTAATGTTGTTTATAAATACTGACAAGATATTCGGACACGATTTGCAATCATACCGGAGCAACGACGCATGCTTTTGAAAATTATATACATTAGCAACGCCAACGAACGTTTGGATTCATTGCCACCCCCTCGGGCGTACCCGCCTCGTGGATGTTGCTGACCAACGTCGTGTAGCAGTTTAGGGACGGCTTTCTGCCTTCCCATAGTAGAGTATCGAGCACGTTGAATCGTTGAGCACATTTTTAAACACACGCGAATCTGCTTCTAAAGCTGAGTATCGAGCTGCATGCTCTTGTATAGTAGGATGCACATAATACCTTAAATCATAAACAGTATCTCCTAAACAAACCAGCTCCTAATTCATGACCGGGACCGCATACGACTCTCCCCTATCATTTTAACAAACGGTGTAGTAGTGCGAATTGGACGGGGACACAAAGGACAAGAAAACATGACACTCGCTTGTCCTCTGTGTTCCCGTCGAATTGGCGCTACTATGACATGGCTCGTCGATGGGGACACAAAGGACAAGACGGGGACCCAAAGGACAAGAAAACACAACACTCGCTTTTCCTTTGTGTCCCCGTCGGATTCGTGGTACTGCACCGTATGTTAAAATTATATCTCACAAACATGCCCAGCTCACGACCCTACTGATTCTCCCCTAGTAGAACTAGCGCATGTAGTGCTGAGCGTTCACAGTATGTACTAAACAGCATATATAGCCTCAAACGTCCCATGCAGGCGTGGTTGTTTTGAAACTTCATATATCTAGATGGCCGTTGCATGACATGAGCTTGACGAACATGATGAGCCATGCCACGAATATCATGGAAGGCGTTTCTTCTTGAGCTTTTCGAATAGCAATCCAAACTGCTCTCCCCAGCAATTTAGAAATAGATCTACAATTGTTCCTGATTTCCAGCAGGTAAAACAATCATTTGTCCAGTATATAAAGGTTCTTTTTTTTCGTATGCTACCTGGCCTCAATAGAGATCTGGTCATTCCTCGTGGGTTGTCCCTGTAGCTTACTTTTTTTCTAGCAAGGTTACTAGCAAAGAAAGCTTTTCTGTCATCGTTACATCCTACTCTGTCCTCGATGTTTTCGACTGTCTGATTAAACTTCAGCCAGAAGCTTCTTGCGACTCTGTTCCTTAAGAATAATAAGTTAAAGCAGGGTTGCTGAAATGCGTATATAGCTGCAACGGGCCTGACTGCTAGCAGATTTTGTAACTGCCTACCCGTTACCAATTTGGTACGGTTGACACTTGGATGCGACAATCACAGATGCGAGGAGACCGCCACTCACTTCCCCTGCCTGCACCTGCTCTATGACATGCCGCGTCTTTTGTCTTCTTTCATGAGTCCTCGTTAGCCGTTCGCCTTCTACTTCTTCAGTTCCATTTCCAGACTTCGAATTATATAGTGCCTACATATTCTTTGGGATCTTGTGATTTTCATCTTTATCCTCTCTTGCAAATGAATGTGTATTCGTAATAGTGACCGCTCTTTATACTTCCCACCTTTATATTTGTTATTTTAGCCCCCCTCTCCTTCTCTACATTTACCGGCCTTATATTATCAACTACGTGGAGCCAACCAGGTATTGATAATCTTTCAAAGCACGTGAATAATAAAATTCGCGAATGTTGTTCATGAATACAATCATCTGTCTGAGGACGGATAAAAAGAGAAATAAAAAGGTTCCACCACAGGCCAACCTTTACCCTGTCGTCCTGAAACGTTGGATTCTAGCTGACGATCCCAAATTGGTCTATGCGTCTGCATTGTCACCAGGTGGCGATATACAACGGTAAAGCAAGAATTATTGAGCCGATGGCGTAGTGCCTGCTCGAAGAAATAATCCGATCATTCCTTAAGGTAGCGATGTCTACAGGCATGTGGGATGTTTATACAATAAACTTGTGTTTATCCACGCAATGCTGGCTATTTTCATCAGTTACTGTCATGAATCAAAGCTACACATCTTTCTGACAGACATAATATATGTCCACAGGGGACGCCTTGACAGCGTCGTAGCATTTTTTTCTGCCACTGTGCTGCCCACGTAATATGCGGCAGTCATGTCGCGCCTGCAGGCCGCAACGTTTTCAGTTCGATTCCCGCCGCAAACCGCTGCATTTTGATACGATGAATAAACAAAAAGTCTCTCGGCTGCTGTCCCGAAGGTTGAGGTTTCGATACTGATCGTGGCCCCCCATTTTGATGGAGGCAAAGTGGTAGAGGCCCGTGTACTCTGCGATGTTAGGGCACCTTGAAGAACTCCAGATGGTCCGAATCTCCGGAGCCCTCTACTACAGCGTCTCTCATAATGATATTGTAGTTTTGGGACGTAAAACGCCATATGGTATTAATAGCCCAAAAGCCGTCTGTTCAGCTATGCGTTCAATGTAAAAATAAAACCATTAGTGGTACGTTTAATCCAGTTTTCTTCCCTACAAGCCAAATGTTCTGTCGAGGTGTGTGAGTCCCTCAACGAATTTAATTTCGCGGACGATTGTGACATATTTGAGCCGCAAAAATCAAACCGCCAACGGTAATTTGCTTCGATTTCTATTTTATTTACGACGTGACTATTGGGGCAGGGTAACACAAGGAGATCGACCGCGTACTTTGGGTTGGTCTTTCAAATGCCAACTAAATTGTGTACTGCTGTCGTACATTTGGCGCTTCCACAACCCTTCTCCGAGAGAGTTCAAATAATCAAACAATTACATTTGCAGACGCCACATTAACAACGTCTTTTCCATAGCTTTTGTCGCTTCATTCACTACCCAAGGGAATTTTAATGTTTTTATTTCTCACTACCTGTGAAGCTGCCTTTACTGCCGTGGAACTGTCCACATGCAAGTAGCGGTTCACTGCACTTACCGTTTTTCTCAGATTTTCAATTTTTCTATTACTCTGCTTCCCTTGCGTATGGTAGAGTGACCACTCACGTGATTTGTGTGCTCATATTAGTGCCTTCCTTTATTTTTTGTTTTAGTTCTCTACCTAAAGCACATATATATCAAGAAATATGCTTGCCAATTTCCCTTTTAGCAAACGAATTATATTGCCTCACGGACAGCAAGACTTGGGATTGTTGAAAACCTCGTGACACATCTTCGCCATCAATGCATGAGAGCCTCTGGTGGCACAATTGCTGGTATGCATGCTGGGCTAACCGCGGCGGTTGCAAGGGAACCACCGTAACCAATATTTCCTCGCGAGGGTCACATACGAAGTTTCAAAGTTGTGGCATCAGGGTTCACCAAACGCTACACTCTTCAGTTGAGATCATAGGCGTGTGTACGGTGGTAAGTGGGGAATAACTCCCCTCGCTATTGAACTAAGAGAGAGGGGACGACGAAGTCTGCTCCAAACATTGACCTAACTGAAAGGGGGGCTTTGCGAAACCTCACCCCCCCCCCCCTGGCCCTGAAGAGGAACCCTCCGCATGCTTATGGTTGAGATACACACTTGAGATGCATCATTATCTCCAAATTCTTCTCTGCGGACAAGAGAACGTAAAGCCTGGAAGTGCATTCTTTACGACGGGCAAACCCAATGCAACCATCGCTCTCTGGAGTCGCTTGTCCGAAGAAGGCGCCAGCAAGCGCGGACGACGCGCCCTGCTAGAGCAATGTGTATCACCTGGCACAAGCCCCTGGCTGTGGTCCAAGATTTCGTGGGACCGCGCTCTGTTTTGCCGCATGATGGATACACGTGCACCGCGGCGTTTCGGAACATACGACGTCACACCGTTCGCTTCCCCCGGAACCACCGCGACGAGTCGTCGCGCCCCAGCATTTCGTAACAACCGTGCAAAGCGAAGCGCGAAATAACAGGACAGACCGAGATTATGCAGTTAGTTAAGCCGGATAACGAACCGTTAACACGGGTGGTCAATATTATTCCAATCTTTGGCAACGACCTTTCTGCATTAATCTGTTCTAACTCAGTTGCTTTTAAGTACTTGATTATTTACATACAATTTATAAATAGCATTTTGGGTGTTGACATACCTGGCCATGTACCATTAAACACCAAGTACAGTCGTCAAGCTTAGTGTGATAGTAGTAGTACATTGAGACTCTGGCGCCCAGGTGATACCTCAAGTTTGGCTGTTCAGACGTAGACAGAAAAAGGAAAAAAATGTTTAGATGATATCAAACTTCATCTTCGCCAATCCTGCTTAGTGGCTATGAGCTGTCGACTTCAATGAAAAAAAAAACACTACCCAAAGATGGCGCTAATCAGATATCTTAAAAGTTCTGCTTTGACAAGACGCGTGTTTTTGTGGAAGTAAGTTGTCCTTGTTTTGAATTGCTAGATATGATGATTGCACCCTTTAATCGATTTTGATACGTCACACTGCAGTCAACTTAGCGGGCAGAAGCGTGTCTGGATTCTCGGCCGGTTGCCGGTCGCCATCTGAGCAGAAAACATGGACACACCAGCTGAAACAACTGTGTTCACATAAAAAAAAGACTAACAAGTGCTGCAGTTCCTTCAGTTAGGTGATCAGTTTACCAGCTCTCACACACCCGCATTCATTTTTTATCGTTGTGGCTTCGTTGCTTGACTGCCATGCATATCCAATAATCTCTGTCGTTCTGTTTTTTTTTCATTCTTTCGATTGTTCATATAACAATAAAATTGTATCAAGTTTTACGTCCCAAAACTACTACATGACTATGAGAGACGCCGCAATAGAGGGCTCCAGGAATATTGACCACCTGGCGTTCCTTAATGTGCCCTGAGGTCAAACAGTACACGGGCCTCCACTATTTAGCCTCCTTCAAAATGCGACTGCCGCGGCTGGGACCGAAGCCACAACCTTCCAGTAAGAAGCCGAGTACCATAGCCGCTGATCCAATGAGACTAACTCGATTGCTCATGTAAAAAAAACAAAAAAAACTGGGCGCTTATCTCTCGGCGCATCTGCGTACTTTTGATATTTTATTCTTTTCTGTCTGGTTTGAGTCACTCGAATCTTTGATACTAATTTTCAAAGGGGTGGTATTTTTTCATTAATAATTGAAAGAACCTTAGTTTGTTAGAGATTGTAGCAGAAGGTAAAAACCCAACACGAAAGATTCAGCATGTTCTGCATCTAAACGTGATGCCAGTGTCTCGGTGCGTCGCTATGGTTACCAACTATCCGAAAAGCCGCATTGCATGAGCACAAGGCGAAGACGATATACGACCCTCACAACTAACAAAGCTGTGCGTTGTAATCTTTCTCAAAATTATACCATACCATGCACTTACGTCATACTTCGTTGTACCTTTATGCGGTGTTGCCAGATATACTGTGGACTGGGCTCATTGTTGTAAATCTGTTCTTGCATACATATCTGTTCGACGTAGTTTTCTAACGACCAACAGTATGCGTAAAAGACAAAAAATAGCAGTGGATTAGCTCAGCTAATCCAGGATTACATGTAGCGTGAGCGACAGACGGACAGACAGACAGACAGACAAACAGACAGACAGACAGACAGACAGACAGACAGACAGACAGACAGACAGACAGACGGACGGACGGACGGACGGACGGACGGACGGACGGATGAATGCACTAGCGAGTGAGCTCACGCGAGTCCATCGCCAATCCACTAGCGACACGTCATTCCAGGAGCTTCTAGGTCTCCTCCAGAGCGTCAGCTGGGCGCCGTGTGACGTCACTACGGCTCTGAGTAAGCCCCGAGAAGCTGATCGACCTGAGCCAGTATAGCTCACGCTTCAATAAGTGAAGTGTTAGCGTCGGGTGCGACAGCTGTGGTTTTCGTGGCAGGGGGCTCACCGTACATCTGTGGTGCCTTGTCTTTAACGAATAATAATAATAATAATAATAATAATAATAATAATAATAATAATAATAATAATAATAATAATAATAATAATAATAACAGCTGTTAGGAATTACCGTCCCACAGCAATGATGTGATTTTTAGAGACGCCTTAGTGGATAGATACAAAAATTCTGGTTACCCAGGGTTCTTAAACTGCGCTTAAATCTAAGTAGACGTGCTTCAAGCTTTTTTGCGTCCTTCGAAACTGAGGGATTCGGTTCTGTGACGTACGGGTTTGTTTTCAACGAAGTGGAAGCAAGAGGAAGGGGTCTCCACACTCACGACGACAGAAACTCCCTATCTCTGACTAGTAATTATTCTTAAAAAAGTCAAGTAAGAAGTAGATTTACCAGGTTCAGGAAATGCAGGGCACATTTATGCAATAGAGTAAATGGACTTCACGTGCAGTTCTGGTTACACACTGTGACATGTACAGACAAGCGGTGATGGCTGATTTCAACACAGAGTCCTGTTCTCTTTAGATCTCAAGCTAACCCTTTGCACAAAAACACCACTCTTCAGGCCTTCCTGCGCATGTTGCGCAATGTGTATCCCTGTGGATGGGATAACGAAGTTCCCCTATTTAACTCCCTCAAGCGATGGAATGTTGACGGATGTACCTCTCCATTGCATCTATTCAGAGCACATGCGCAAAGCTTTCTGAACATCGATCACTGAGAAGGATCGTGATCTCTTGACCCTTTACCATTATGTTTTTCTCGAAAGCATTACGGAAGGGCCATAGTGACGCGGTGTTGGCCTACCCGTGCATGCAAGCGAGATACAGCGGGGCAAGAGGCAAGCGACCAACGGAGCACTCCGCGACACGCGTCCCACCCTAAATGTCAGGAAGCGTGACAGTTGACAGCAACGCTGCCTGGTGCGAGCCGAGGACGTGCGAGCCACGTTTTCGCTGAAGACAAACGCGAAAGAAAAGAAACGAAGAGAACAACAACTAAATAAAATGTTTCCCCGAAAAAGCAAGAGGAGGAGGGAGTGCACAGACAGATTCCGCACAAACAAGGCAGCCAAACTAAGAGCGAAAAACGAAGGGAACTGGCAGGTCTGCAGAGGCGCTAAAAGAAGATCGCACGGTGAAAATACCAAGTGCGAGAACAAAACCAGAAAGCTTATCCTGACAGCGAACAGGTCGTGGAGCTGAACGGTTAAAAGCCAGCGACGCAGGGGCGTATCGCAACGTTTTTGCGATACATAATGTTCGCGGTACGCAGGATGTTCCATCTTCTTCGAAGATCATTTGTCCGGCGAGACGTCTAGGAGTTAGCTTTGACGCGCTTCGCCGGCGACCCCGGTCCCCATCAACGTGGGGTACCGGTAGGCGCAGTGGAACCGCTTCCGCTTTGCCAAGAGTTGCGCCACAGCCGGCGCTGAGCCGCAATAGTTTCTCTGCGCGGGAATAAAGTAGGCCAGAAGCTCTCATGCATCCGCTCAAATAGTTTTTGTGGCAGTGGTTTCAGCACCAAGCGGACGCGAAACTATCATCCTCGCCTCAACCAGCTGGCTCTGCGCATGTCTATGTAAAGACGAATTGGTCGAGAGTTTGCACGCGTTGTGTAGCATGGCGATTACTGTGAATACTGCCGTATTTACATTTAGTGACGCTGTGTCTGATACAAAATTACGTATAGTTTAACAGTAAAGTGCAATAACTTCTGTTCTACTACTGGGTGGTGGTGGTGGTGGTTGTGTTGTTGCAACAGGCATGTGCCTGGCTTAAATGATCACCAATTGTTTCGCCTGAGCATCTCCTGAGTTGTTGTGGTCCGTCACAAAACTGTCACACAGCCAAGTGTCTCGAATGCAGGAAAGACACTGTAATACGTGGCACGCTCCTCTTAGCTGACGCGGGCCCTTCAGGAAAAATGGAATCTTCAAATGCCCTGCGTCTGTGCCACTTTTCTAGTATTGTTGCTGCAGCCGCTGTGTATTATGAGTGTTGAAAAGAATCACGAACAATGCAGACTATTGGAGATGAAGGAGGATCGTGAAATAAGAGAAAGCGTTGCTGCGCATTAAAAGAAAGTACTTTCGAACTATGCATTACGCAATGAAAGGGCCCGCCACGACAGCGAAACGTTCCAGCCAAACATTAAAAAAGGTAACCCTCTCTGGCGATTCCGCATACGAAAAGCCCGGAGAACATTGGGTTAGCGTGATGAACTGGTGAGTAATAACTCTCAGTATAAAAGGAAAATCAATATTTTGTGCTTTTTTGTAGGAATAAAAAGTACAGCGCATAATCTCATTAGTAAAAGGGAGCGCCGCATTTAAGCGCACGGAAGCAAGAAATATGTTTAAAACATTCGTTTAAAAATGTATGGAAAGAGAGTTCTTTTGTGTTGTGCACTAATTCCACAACGTTGCAACTGAGCATGTTTGAATTACGCCTGAAAAAAAGTCGATACTGGCAAATGATCTAAATGAGAAGCCTTGATGATTCTCATGCATAGTACGTGCAACCATCCGTTTTTTTTTAGAATAGAAAGGAACAGTCAACACGAAAGGGCAGATATATGAGTCAGTTGGTGCGAATTGAGAAGGCATTACTAATTTTAAAAGAGCTAGCAGAGCTTGCGTGTTTTCTAGAAAATTGTCTGTTTAGTACGTACGCGACAACCTTACTCTGGATTTAACAATTCAAGCAACCTAAATCAGCTACAAATGCAACAGTGGTTAGAGTTCCCGCGTAATATAAGCCATGAAAAAAATTTACGCCTTTTGTTTTCATGTTACGCAGGCGATGGAGTAAGTACAGAAAAATTAGGAGAAAACCAGATAAAAACAAATAAGCAGATTCCACACCTTGTGGCGATCGATTTCATGCGAAACAGTCGGCGAGTAATTGTCCATGCTACATATTTTGGCTTCGAGCCAAGTATTGCCGGGTAATCTACGTGTTTTTGCAAAGGTAATAACCGTGTGCACATCATGGCATTACCAAAAACGGCGACTAAACTAACGTGTAAAAGGCCACTTAAGACCCAACCTATTGTCCACGCTCACGTTAGCACAACATTGCCAGAATGCTTCAGTTTACAAACTGCGGCGCCGCGGCTGTACCTTTCGCCGTCCATTCTAGGAGACATGGCGTCAGGGAAGTCAGGGACGTTTGCGGTGCCTTGACTTCCTGCTTGTGGTCGTTTTTACACGTCCTGTGTTTTAGAATGCATACGTACCAAGTAGCACAGCTCCCTGTTATTCTAACCCTACACTACACCGCCGAGAGGCAGCGGGCGCGTCGCTATTTCACAGCTTTGACGGCGGTGTCGGAAGTGCCTTCGGCCATTTGCTAGTGACGCTAGCGAAGTTACTGCAAGTGTTATCTCTCACCAGGTGCTTCCTTGTTGCTTTCAAGGGTGCAACGTATAGTTATGGCTGTCTGTACGAGATTTAGTGAGATCTATATCGAACCATGTCGTGCAGTGTGCGCTCCCATTGAAACGTATCACGGTAGCGAACACAATGGTGTCCGGCTTGCAGTCGACGCTGTCAGCGCGTGCATGATCTGGGGTCGAGATATTTGTGATGCTTACAATTCTACTAGTCATCATCATCGCTACACCTATGAGGTACATTTCTGACTACGTTTGATCGTAGCAAGTGTCTGTGTATGGTGTTATGTGACGGCGAAAACAAACAAACAAAAAAAAAACAAAAAAGCACGTCTACTGTTCTGTAACTCTTGGTCTTGGCTCCGCCATGGCAGGACTTTCTTGGCTGACCTCCTAGGCACGTGGTTCTGCTATATTTGCGTCGAGCAGAGCATGTGCAGGCGCAGTTTTGCCGGATTGGAAACCGCAGTGCAAGCGCACCAAGGATAAAAACTACTGGATAACACTAAACCTTCAGAGGGAACTCTCTCTATGGACATCTTATAATAATGTAATGTTTGGTAGACTATATTTAACCGAATAAAGAAAGCAATACAATATAGGTCAATGTACGTTACGGGAATAGAAGCTTCCTATAACCGTAACAGCATGGAGTGGAAGTGCAGTCCATCCGAACAACAAAGCGAAAAGAAACCACAGTGATTCACGTAACTAGTGTAAATAGCTAGGAATTACCGAAAGACTTCTACATCTAATTGTCCAAGGTGGCGTTTTAACCACCCATATGACGACTTACCTGCATTGTTGGACGATGTCGCCATCCCCTCCTAATCTTTATGCGTGGCTCAAACAAGGGTGATTTCGTGGGATGCGAGTTTTTTGTTTGGTTGTGAATGATCTTATACCTGTAAGAGTAACATTCCATATCGAAGAAAATGATTACATCGTCGGAACACTTTTCGTAACGCTGCATCACACAGCAGCTATGCACCTTTTGGGTCTTGTTATAGCATCTATATTATCAGCAAAATTCACAACGACGCACATTAGGTGCATGTGCGGTGACCTATAAACTCTTATCAAAAGTAAGAAAAACAAAAAAAAACGATTAGCCGTGTGTCTCTATGCTTCACTGCAAAGGACGTCGAAAGACGCTAGCCTTCTTTCAGGACGCGCTTCGTGAGATATGGTGCCATCTGGCAGTAATAAAAAGAAACGGAAGTTTTTGTTGAACGCTGAGCCACTGGTATAGGCATCAGCACCAAGGAGCATTAAAGAAAATTTTTTTAAATCCTCCTTGATCAGCACCGAGTCGTGTAAGTTAAAGCTCCTAAATTTTTTATCAAAACGTAGGAAACACCCGCTTTCTCCTTCATAGCGTCGCATTTTCAGCGCTGCCTAATAAACACATCGGTCTTTAAAATTACGCGTCTATGGAGTTTCTACAAAAAAATACAAACTGCCTAACAACAACGCATTAGTGTTGCGCCTGAAATATTCGTCATATTTCATTTTTAATTGACATTGTTCACAAGTATGGACGCAATCACCAGATCAAGATGGGTGGGCTCTGACCGCTGGCGCAAACTTTCGCTGAGTGGCTAAATCACTGGAAGTGCACCAACAGGCAGACAGAATGACTAATATTTTTGCTTTGAACGAATCCAAGAAAGACTCGTCTTTTAAACATAATTTCTGTGTTATGCTTGCCAAAATCACAACATGATCAAATGTACGTCGTACTAGAGGACCCTGCAAAATTAAACTACCTGCAGGGTTTCTCTAACATGTACCTAATTATTTGTACATGGGCCTCTAGCTTGTTGCCTCCATCGAAACTCTATTGCCGCAGCCGGGATCTATCTATCTATCTATCTATCTATCTATCTATCTATCTATCTATCTATCTATCTATCTATCTATCTATCTATCTATCTATCTATCTATCTATCTATCTATCTATCTATCTATCTATCTATCTATCTTTGTGTGTGCGTGTGTGTGCGTGTGTGTGTGTTTGTGTGTGTGTGTGTGTGTGTGTGCGTGTGTGTGCGTGTGTGTGCATGCGTGCCTGCGTAGCGCTGAATCACGTGTACTGTAACGGTTATGCACAGAGACAGCTTCGTCACCAGGCTGCGCCCACTCGCGACAAATATTACAGCGCGGATGCTATCAGCACCTCGCTTGTGGTGAAATACGCGGGGTCGCGATCCGCAGAGAGGGCACAAGTGCGACAGCTTTTGCTAATGCAGAAAGAATAAGCATTCAAGGGTCTAACACATCGAGGCCGTTTTTAAAATTACGGTCCTCTCGAAGCCTTGCCTGTGGCATTTCAGTCACCGTAAACATTAGGCTAAGATCAAAGTTGCTGAAGGGCCGGAACGATATTTCATTATGTGCGGTGTATAGGAAATTCTACAAGTTTCATACCAGTAACGCTTGCATCGTTTTGTTTCAGCACGTAATTTACGTTCATTTGCGTTACTGATACGTCTATCATCTCGCATATTCTGTTCCTTATTGCTGTTTAGTATTTAGAACTAAAGCTATGGAACACCTCAGTTGGCCACATCCCCCCCCTCTCTGCACTGTATACGTTCTCTTTTAGTCCCCCTGCGTCACTACATCAAGAAATAACTTAGAATTGTGGAACACTATAACAGTAGCTAACTTCATAGTTGGGGTGAGTCGAAGTACATAAAAAGGGCATGACGCGATCAGCGTCGCGAGTGCACTCATTTCGGTCCTTGCTAAGGACACTTAACGACTTTATTCTAAACAAATTCTACTGCGCACTTTTTTGTTAGCACGTCCTCATCGCCAGAATAAAAGCATCGTATCAGTACGTTCTGATAGCTCCATTGTTTTTACGAATGAAACATCCTGGTACACTCCTTCGATATGAAATAAGGACACGTGCGCATCAGCTCCAATTAATGTCAGGTGCTGTGGTCTACGTAAGTCAGAAGACTCAGTGAAGCGGAATATTAAATTTGCCGTGAAGTCGACTTGGTGCAGTTCACCTAAGGCTCGTGATTTTCTTTCTAATGAGTACTTTTTACGTTTCGCAACCAAAGGGACCTCGCTTGCTAGCACACTGAAAGAGTGTTGTGTTAACAGCCGTCATCAGTACATTGTGTGGGATAGGTTGAGACGCTTCAGTTAAGAAAAAAAACGAAAAACTTCGAACAAAAAATTAACTAAAGTATTTGTCATAGCTATAAGGATGGTGGCTAGAGCGGCTCGGTCGCACGGCACCCTGTAATCAATAATGCCAGCAAATCGGCAAACCACTCTCAGGGCCACTTGAACCGTAAATGTGGAACAAGCAGTCTAGCTATACCTTTTCGAATAGCAGCACGTCTTAGCTTAAGTTTTCTGGTTTTTTTTCTTCGCGTTTCCTACTAGCGACCCATCTAAAATCTTAAACAGGGTCTCGTAAGCATTTGTGCCTTTATTTTACATAATGATTGCTTATCTATAGCTCGGGTTGTATTTCAGATGGCGTGAGTGCAGAATTATTCGTTACTTCTATGGTGATAGCTCGAGCATCGATAGCTGCTTTGAATCGATCATACGTCACGACAGCTGAAGTCAAAAGCGATCATAGGATCAACTTAGTGCAATACAATAAACTCCCGCGTATTCACTGCTTGTTTCATTGCAAATTCCAGCATTATAGCGTCCAGTTGCATATATTGCGTCTTTTTTTTTCTTACAAATAAATCAATACCCGTAACTTTGAGTAAGATCCCGCAGCACTTCTTGTAAATCTTCTCGAGTAGGAAGTTCGTGCTCCACTGTTCGAAAGTGGAGAGCACACAGATGAACAAATTGAAATTCAACCTACTTAAGAAAAAGAAAAAAAGAACTTCAACAGGTATTCATATTTATGCTTGGCCCATTATATATATATATATATATATATATATATATATATATATATATATATATATATATATATATATATATATATATATTCTAGCTTACGAAACGTGTATGGGACGTGCCTTTTGATGTCATCAATACTTCGTCAAATTGAAAAAATACGACGTTAAGTAAGGGTCTGCTGCGGCCCGGAAATTGAAGCTCATTGATTTCATACAGCGTTGTACACAAAACAGTAGATTGCGCAGCTGGTAAGGCGTTAAACTTAAGGGAAACATTCGAATGAAAATTGAGGGCAAACATAAAACAGCGGCGCTTCTTGTTGTGTTTCATACCTTCTCAAGCTCGCTATACCCGATCAAATCAGACAGCGAAATGGCAGCGTGGTTGCTTAGTAAAGGTACAGCGCACGTATCGGTAAGTCCTCGGATGGGACCATTTGTGATACCGTGTTTTTGTAGCCTCTCTAAGTTGTTTTATTCAGTGTAAGTGTACATTCTGAATTAGTAAACGGAGTAACTCACCATACACTTTCCTTGCATGGTTATACATGCCTCATATTTCTATCCATATGTTTCCCTCTAGCAGCCAAGGCTAGAAAACCAAGTACAATTCCGTTTATCCATTTCTGGGGCCTTTCGCCCAAGGTTTTTCTTCCATTTTTGCCCATTAAGTACGTGTGATTATATACCTATATTTAGTTAACGAATAAGGATCTGGAGTATGCTTAAGTGACATTTTTTATCATCACTCCTTTGCTTAAAATTCCCTTCTTGTAACTGTCTTACCCGTAAATAAAAGCTCTTTCTGCGCCTAAAGTAACAACCGCTTACTGATCGGTAACGACACACCCGTTGATTACAATGGTATACACCAATGTAATCAATGAGTGTGTCAAGAGATACATCTTACATTGCTATCGATGGATTGAAAGCTGGGCTAGTTGGTGATCGTAGTTGAACATTTTTGCAACGACAACGTGGACAAAGAGGAAAGGAGGGCATTACTACTAGCTTCTCATATACACAGGGAGGGTTAGGCCCTCTTTGACGGCGCGGTGGTCTAGTGGCTAAGTTATTCGGCTGCTGACCCGCAGGTCGCTTGATCAGATCCCGGTAGTGGCGGCTGCATTTTCAATAGAGGCGAAAATGCTGTAGGCCCGTGTGCTCAGATTTGGTGCCGGTCACATCTTCATTTTTCGCAGAAAAGAAAAAAAAAATGGAGGGGCCAGTACAGCGACTGCTTGCACAATTTCAGTCATAGGAGTCTCTCTTGTTTGCCTCCGAGCCAGAAGACCAACGCCGGCTCATCCAGCGCGTGGTGAATGCTCAGATTAGGGTGGGCGGTAAACAACCACAGGTGGTGGTCGAAACTTCCGGAGCCCCCCACCATGGCGTCTCTCGTAATCATAGGGTTGTTTCGGGACGTTAAACCCAACAGATCAATCAGGACTTGTTTGACGGTTATATTAATTTTGTTAGCTGCCCACAACGGTGCCTCAATTGCTAGGGTGCTCCGCTGCTGATCCAAAGGTCGCAGGTTCGATGCCGGCCGTGGTGGTCTCATAAACATATCGTGGTTTCGGGACATCAAACCGCAGATATTATTATTATTATTATTATTATTATTATTATTATTATTATTATTATTATTATTATTATTATTATTATTATTATTATTATTATTATTATTATTATTAGTGGTGGTGGTGGTAGTAGTAGTAGTAGCAGTAGTAGTAGTAGTAGTAGTCGTACGCCCCGCCGCGGTGGTCTAGTGGCTAAGGTAATCGGCTGCTGACCCGCAGGTTGCGGGATCGAATCCCGGCTGCAGTTGCTGCATTTCCGATGGAGGCGGAAATGTTGTAGGCCCGTGTGCTCGGATTTGGGTGCACGTTAAAGAACCCCAGGTGGTCGAAATTTCCAGAGCCCTCGACTATGACATCTCTCAATATCATATGGTAGTTTTAGGACGTTAAACCCTACATATCAATCAATCAATCAATCAATCAATCAATCAAATAATCAAATGTTATTATTATTATTAATATTATTATTAGTGGTAGTAGTAACTTTATTAGGTATCATCAATAGTAATTGCGTGACATCAGTCACATGTTGATTCTGAGGGCACCTGCTGGGTCATCACACAACTCTTTTCGCTGCGTGCATCTTAGAGAAGGACATGTTAGACAGCATTAATTGCTTCTAAATGCTCACAGACTGTCGAGCGCGCGTTCGAGTAGTGCGAAAGAAAGTCATGGCAACGGCATGATCGTAGCCATTCGATCGCGCGTGCAGCGTGTTCGCTTCTTCCTGCGGTGTACGCCTACGCGGTCGGCGCGTCTTCGAGTCACGTCGGTATACCGAGCGCCCCACGCCCAGCTTTGGCCGTTACCGGTTGTCGCGGGAACTGCCTCGTCGACGAACTACCGGGGGGCTCCCAGTGAACGGCCATTGCTTTATTTGTTGTACTGGCTCACGCCGCGGCTCGCCAGCACGTCCGATGACGTAACAATGGGCCCCCGTTAGTCTGGCACGAACCGATTCGAAAGCGCGACTTTTTTTTAGTTGGAGTGTATACGCTCCATCAAGAGAAAGAAGTAAAGAAAGACAAAAAAAAACACGAGGTAAAGAAAAAGAAACAGAGTGTAACTTCGTAAGCGAGACCCAATAAACGGGCAAGAGGGGAGAGTTCTCGGGAAAAAAAGTTGAAAGAAAGAACAAAAGTGAGCTGTCAATTCCCTAGTGCGTACGTCATATAGACGCCAGGCAAGGCTAAACTAGACAATGCGAAGGTCGCGACTGTGCCCTTGCAACGCAACAATGTAAGTAAAAAGAAAAAAAAATATCCAGCGCCAAGCTGCACGTTTCTTTTTTGTATTTGTAGCTGTATCTTTTTTTATGAAGTACGGAAAGAGCGCTGCTCGCAGTGAACGCGTGGGCCGTAAGTGCGAAGTGGTGACGCTCAACGCAGTATCGAGTGTTGCTTACTTTCTCTCTTCGCGGTGCGCAGTCGCGCTAGAAACGAATCCCTGCTCGAGGAAAAGCAGTGCACCCTGTGACCCCGAATAGCCACGCCATTTACTCGTTAAAGGTGGCTGCGCAATGTCAGTAAACGTGTATCCGTAATCGCTTTAGGATTACTACGATAAAACATACAAGCGCCTATGTATAAGTAAAAGATGGTTTTCAGAGATAATCAGTTGAAACAAAAGGTTGCCATTCATTCTTACAGGAAGCCTGCATGTGTATTTCCTAATAAAAAATAGTTACGCCCAATGGCAGACTTTCATAAAAAAAAGATGGAGAACGTTCGGCAATGTCAACCATAAATGTACCACTAATAATAATATAAGGGGGTCTTGTGAGAGACGCCGTAGAGGAGGACTCCGGACGTTTTGACCCTCTGGTGCTCTTTAACGTCCACTTACAACGCAAAGTTCACGAGGCCGCCCCACTTTGATTTTACCAAAATGCGACCGCCGAAGATGCAATGGGATCAAACCTAGGACCTTCGTGTCGACAGCCCCGCACCGTAACCACTGATCCACTGGGGTGAGCCTAAAACGCAACACATCTCCAACAGATAATTTCAATAAGATGCGTCAATCAATCAACCAATCAATCGAATACGAGCATGAAATGCGGTTTATGAAGGTAGTCCTATATCACGTATGTGGTTGTAAGGATACCTTATGTTGGAAACTGAGGAAAGTTAGACTCAAAGTTACGGGGAAAGCAGTTCTGATAGTAGCTTCAGCGCTTTAGCTTTTTCTCATTTAGGACCATTTCTGTGCCACACCTCTGCTTCTCACACATTTTGACACTTTGGCACTGCGCTATTTCTAAGCGCTATTTTTTGCAGCCTTTTGTCATTCCTTGTTAATCTTCCTTATCTAGATCTCTTCTAGTAAGAAAACAGCGAATTATTTCTCAGTTTTAGGGGCGGAGCTTCTTAAAGCATGGGTTTGTGCCGCCGACAGACAGACAGACAGACAGACAGACAGACAGACAGACAGACAGACAGGCGGGCGGGTGGGCGGGTGGGTGGGTAGGCGGATGGACGGACGGACGCACGGACGGATGGAAGCAACATTGACCGAACTGAAACAATGACGGACAGATGGAAGCAAGATTGAATGGACGGAAGCAAGGACGGACGCATGGATGGGCGGAAGCAAGAACGAACGGATGAACGGAAGCACGGGCGGATGGATGGACGTTGCGCCCCACTCATCCTCATTCACTCCATGGATATACTGTGATTTTTTTTAATGTAAAATGCTGCACACATGTATGACTGCAGAAATATGTCAGATACACAAAGAGACGCTAAAAGAAACAATTACGCCAACGTTGATTGTTGAAATAGCAGTCCAGAAATATTGTAGTGTTACTTTTCTGCCAACGAAGGCCTTATTTCGATATTAAAACGCGTTTTAGTGGTCACCATCTGGTTAATGCGTTTCATATTACTCCCCTCAACGGAACGTTTTACATCACTGTTGCCGTGAACAACGTTGTCCGGCTTTATAGTATGGTCACCGGCACTACAATAGCAGCCAACGCTTTTAGATACAATATCTAAAAACGTTGGTAGCAGCAGAGAGGAGGTAGCGGAAGCCACAGCGGCAACAAAGGTTATTGAACAATTTTTATCAATGTCCTTCAAGATTGCAGGCGTGATTGGTTCAACTGGGGCTCCGATAGTTCGTATGACCTGTCCAGTTTAACCAGGCGAAAATTAGGTTCTTAAAGCACTCACGCCATTCCCCATAGTAACGTCCGGTGGTTCTTTTGCCACGATTCAAACAAAAACGAACAAGCAGCATTTTATTGCGTCTTTTGATGCACGGAAGGTTCTTTATTTAGTGGAGCTAAATGGACAACTGGTGAATAATGGCGGTTCATCTAACGGTATTGGGATCATTTTGATAATGTCCTTCTGTGGCGCATGTCTTGTGCATTTACCTTAATTTCTCGGTAAGTACGGCACTTCTGTTGATAACATTTTCGTTTTAGACATTGTCATTAATTGAACTACCACTCTAATGTAAATTGTTATTTGATTTTAGTGTCTCTTTAAGCGATTCCCTGTTGAAACTGAGCAACTCAAAGGAGACGCGGGCTGTCCTTTTCTCTTCCCTTGAAGTGGTGCTGAATATAGTATGAGAAGTGAATACTGACTGCATTCCGGACCTGCGCGGGAAGAAAAAAATGGGGCGTTGCAGGCGGGAAGTGGGCTGGTTTTCTTTCGCCGTAGCGGTTTGCCCCATTTACTCCCATCACTCAAGTTGGGTAACACTGTAAACAAGTTCGCAGTACCAGCCTTTCACGAAAAGATCTGGCTACAAGAACAACGTAAAAAAAAGTGGACAGCGGTAGAGTGATGAAAATAGAGAAACTGCCTTAGGTTACTTGGCAATAAGAAGCAGTGGAATGCCACGCCCTTTGTGCAACACGAAGTGAAGCATTCCAGGCGGCAGTAACAAATGGCTCGGTTAGTTTACTCTGCAATGAGTAAAAGCAAACAGAAGCGCTTCTCTTTCTGACTTCGAAATAGCTCTGTTTCATAGCGAGTTGGGCGCGCGTTGTGAAATTGAAGTGCCCGCGGGGTTGACCAGGCCCGGTGTCCCACAATACTGTTTCTGCTTCAGCGCTGAAGTGACGCCACTTATTAACGTGTTTAGTTATTAATATTGTCGCACTCTCACACCTCCGTTGGCGCATCAGGAGCCCGCCTAGGTGGCGATTAAAGAAACGCTAAGAGTAGTTTGACTGTATCGTTTTTTAAAAACGATAGTCTTTCTAGGGGTACTTCGACGCAAAAACTTTGGTCGGTCTGTGCGTTTGGCTGTTTGTCCGCTTTAACGTACTCAAAAGGTATCAAACAATACCACAACCGGCCAACCCCATCCGCAGCACCCACCAATATTGCTAAAGTTTCAGCGTTCATACTAGGGCGACTGTCAATTAAAAAGCAATTATTGGCTTTATTCTAGAAAGGCGTACATAAGTAATTCCAAAGACTGTAGCGTTTATCACGCTGCGCTGACAATGCAACGTGATGCTCGGAAAGGCAAGTGTTTCAAACGCTTTGCTAAGACGACACGGGGGTGGCACTTGCTCGTCGCTTTGCGTTCTACACGTTATTGCCTCCAAGACGGGCGCCCACGCCTTCGTTTTGGAAGATAACTGCCAGATAGCGCTCGTGTCTCACGTACCTCGATGAGCTCGTTTGCCTTCGCTGCAGGAATCGAGACTCTCTAACGCAGCGCCTGCAGAATACAATTCACCGATTTTCTCACGCGAAGATCGAATAAATGTTTTGTTTTCTCTCTGCAGACGCAAGATTATCGTCTTTCGATAACATTTACAGTGAAACATGCAGATATTGGGTAATTTGTTGTCTTAATGTGGCATAAAATGGTATCATTCTAGTTTATGAACTACAAAAAGAGTTAAACAAGCAAACTGGCCTAGAAATGTATTTCATATTCATATTTCTGTTCTTCAACTGTTTCGTTCATGTTTTGTTGTCTAAGGTGGTTCCCATTGAGTTACCTGTGCTTGAAGCAGAAAGCATGGGCTTCTCATGTATAAGATTCAAGTGCTCGACTGCCTTCGATATATAAAATCCAAACTTTCGGTTTAAAGGCTCCCATGTTTGCTGGTGTTAGGAACCACAATCACGAAAAAAAAGCTATTCTTAAGAATAAATATTCTCACGCAAACGCAATAAAAGGGATATATTTTACAGTTGCCCGAGGTTTGCTCTGGAAAAAGCATGTCAGAAAGACAGCCACGCTTACATAAGTTGACGAAGCATCTTGAAGAGGTTAGCAGGACTCGTCTAGAGAGTATGCAACGAATCACTATAGTTCGCAAACGTAAAGACCATGCTCCCGCATACAAATTAAGGCCAAGAAGGCGAGATTGTAGGAAAGCACGGCACGAGCTGTGGATTCTCGTCGAATAGCCCGAAGAAGAGGCACTCGCGCAGTTTCCCCACTGCTTGAATTTCCGTCGACGTACGTGCTAATCCAGTAAGTTTTTGAGAAAGCTCTAAAGCGCGAACAATATTCTTGTAATGATGCTAAACAAATTTCACTTTATATCAAAAAATACATTGAATAGTAATTGAGGAGTTTAATGTTCCGAAACCAGCCCAAACATTATGCATAAGCCTGTAGAAGCATTGGCAGCACTTAGTTTACTTTGAAAGAATTACATATTGTTTTTCTATCTTCATTAAGCTCGGTACAGCAGAATACATCACTGGAAGTTTTGATTCTTTTTTTATTTTTTATGGGTGTGGTCTGTATTTTTTGTATTTCCTTTCTATATTTTCTAAGCTGAAGACGTGACCCTAAAACACAGAGATCTAAGACTTTCACCTTAGAAGTGATATTAGGACAAGCCATGCGGAATTAAACATCAAGCAGACAGCACACTTCTAAAGAAAATTCTATAATGAAACGCGCATAGTTGTTATTTTTTACAAACGATTTCACCTCTTCAGAAATGAAGCATAGGCGCACTCACGTCTTCCGGCCTCTGAATTATTCAGTAGCCACACTGTTTTCGGAGATCCCAGTATCGCCTAGCGCCGTGGAATGGGAAGCGTTTGCCATCGATAGAATGGTGCCCATTAGATATGCAACCCTGGCTTCCGTTTTAATATACTGCGCCGCTATTACTCCGGGTCGTTGTAGTAGACGAGCCTCGGTCATCGACGTGAGACATACGTATTACCGAATTCGATTACGGCGGCACGCAGTGAATCGTGTAGGCTGTGGCAAAGCGGTGATGGCGTATAGCATGCCACTCTGAGCAGGAATGCCTGGTATGCGCTATGACCTCTGTGAGTGGCTTGTTGCGGCGGGCATCCAAACGGAAATTTTGATCGGGTAATGGAAAATCCCTGTGTGTCATCCCACCCGTATCGGTCAGTAATGACGATTTCGAGGTATCAGCCGAAGATGAGTGCCACGTATGGGCGGTGGTAAATTGTGAAACTATGGCTCAGTGTACGGTCTGAAAGGCGCATTGTGACGCCGGCTGGCAGAGGAGTTTGTTTGGTTGTCGACAAGCCTGTTTTTTTATCATTATTATAACCGTGTAATTACATACATATGTGAAATCTTGAGGAATGATTCGCAAATGAAACTGTGTTTTAGGGGTCTTCACTAGCCATTTCGGAAAATTTTGGTTCAAGACAAATAATGATATTTCGGATTTTAGGCTGCAGAACTACGACGTGGTTATGAGGCAAACACTTGTGAAGGGATTCGAAAATTTCTACCACCTGGCGTCCTTGAATGTGAACTGATATCGCACAGTACACGAGCTAGTAGCATTTTATCTCTATCAAAATTTTGACGCCCGTGTCTGCGATCGGACCTGCCACTTTCAGGATAATATAAACGGGCACCGCAAACACTGTCCCACCACTTCCTAGTCTAAAACAAGTACCATGCTCTGTAGTTTGAAATACAGTAGCCGCTCACATGGAGGACGTCTAACAAGTAATGGTGAGATGTAGGGTACGCTTACCCTATCTCGGCGCGGCTATGCTTGATAAAATCAAAGAAGGATCGTGCCAGGCACTTGGAGATTCTCGCAAGTGGGTACATGAACCGGGTAGATGGCGCAACAAGAACGTGCTGCTAAAAGAAAATGCTCGCCTTTGCGGATTTCACCACATGGCAGAGATCCAGAATGGGTACACTTGATTAGTTGTGAAAGGTAGCCTTGTTGGCTGTCCGTACCTCAACGTGGGATGGCACTGAAACAATCAAAGAGCAGCTGCAGGTGCGCGCCTCTTTTGCCCCGTATTTAGCTACTAAGAATAACACCCTTGTCACCCCGCCACTTTTTATTGAGAGTGAAGCTGGTCCTGATTGGAGTTATAGATCGCCATAACGTATTTATTAATTGAACTTATTGATAACGTCGCATGCAAACCATCAGCAAACAACCGGCGCTCTGGTATTCGCGGAAGCTGTAAGTTAGGTTGGCTTACGCCAGGGACAAAAATTAATGGTGCTTCAAGAGGTCGATGACGTGCGAGGGGTCTTCCGCAGTGGTTACTCTCTGTTGGCGTTCTAAAACAACGTACACGAGTGAACTTGTTTGGCCTGTAGCGCATAAATGGCATTGTCGTTTTCGCACGAGCGCAGTGAGATCCTTACAGCCTTTCGGGAATTGTGTAATAAAGGTACAAACAAAACACTGCTTTTGCGAGATATTGGCGACATGCTATACACGCATGCGTAGTCATTTGCTATTTAAGATCTACCACGCTTACCATCGAAATGAGCTTTTTGCTATGTTATTATAAGGGAATCCTAATATCGCTCACAAAGCGAGGTCCAGCCATGAAGTTTTCAAATTACAAATGTCGAGCGCACATTCTGTTAGATAACTGTAGAAGAACTTGTATTAGTTTTACTTTTCCAGCGATGCTCTCACTACAGACACCGTAGAGTTTTCTAAGCTTAACTAGAAGCGACTGTGGCGCTGCGATCGTTCAGTGACCGTGGTAATGATGGGTGGTAAATGAATCAGCTTAGTCTCTGTGCTTGCATGCTTCGAGTGCACTAATGACTTCATTTATTGCAGTGTTTTGGTTTTGTTTCGAATAAAAGTACAAACTGTTTTGAATTTCTTGACGTGATTTAAAATGGTGGAATTAAAAGGGTACAGTGGTGAAGTGCAACTACTGAACATTTGCTGATTGTTGTTTTGTGACAAAGCAGCTCCGAACCAAGCAAACCCAAACAAAGCCGAAAGTATGGAGATCAGACAACTCTATGTACTACCTATCATTCCCATGCTCGCTGAAGCGCCATGCGTTACAGCTCCATAAACATTAGCGCCAGAGTTCCCTCTATGGAGTATGTATAGGGAATTCTGAGGTGGAGACCACTGGCTGAGAGATCCGAGATAAGAACTGGAAAGTGTTACGGTTACAGAGTGACTGGTACGTGAATAAATAAATTACTAATTGCTTTTTAAAACATTCCGAATGAAAAATCCTTGATGTATTATCGAAAACCATGCGTTGGATCTTTGCAGAGGGAATTTAGCATCTCAACGATGTCACTCCTGTGACCGCATATCACGCACTTCCGACGTGTCCCTTGGCTTGTCATCCATTCATCGGCATTCATCGACACGTACACACAGCACTTCACGAAAACACACTTTTTAATCCGCAGCCACGTGAACTCTGTCCCGACCGCATCTTCAGCGCAATCACCACGCATGGAGCATGAACAGTTCGATGTTGAGAGAAGCGACGTTAAGAATAACTGTCATATGATTGAGAGTAGTAGATCGAAGAAAACCGTAGCACCACGCAGTAGTTTTCACGCGTGAGTTTCTATTCGTCGGGGCGACACCTGCTTTCTCGATGTGGTCTGTTTATTTGCCTGTCTTGAGTTTGGGACATTTGCAACTGAGTTGCGTACTTCCCATGAAGACTTTCTTAAGAGAAATTTTACACCAGACTTCTTGGTCAAAAAAGATCAACTTCCATTCCACAAACTTACAGAACGAACTGAACACGACGGAAAAATACATACGAAACACGTCAGTGTAAGCTATCTACTGTTTCATTCGACGAGGAACATGAGATATATTTGACCGCACGCTTGCGAAGAGATGCCGTGCCTATCAGCATCATCTAGCCTCGTTTATATCCTTGTTTCTGGCCGCTGACAGTGACTATGTAGAATTAAGGTGGGAGACAACCCGAACATTGCTGTCAATACATTCATAGAAAAATTCAAGGAGGTATATGACCATAACTTCCCTCGAATTACCCACCGCCCATCTAAAAAAATTAGAAAGCCATGGATCACACGGGACCTGTTGCATCAAATCAATGAAAAGAATGTAATGTATAATGCATTTCTCGTCTCTCGTGACCCACAGCTACTTAGTACCTTCAAAAAATTTCGTAATCGTCTAAATAAGGACATCCAAAAGGCTAGACAAAACTACTTTCATAACATTTTTATGCAATCAGCTGGAAATTCTGCTTCCACTTGGAAAAACATCAATAAAGTGTTAGGAACACCCACCTCAAATAGCGTAATTACGGAAATTACAATTAATGGTTGTGTTATTAATGGTAGTAACTTATCCAATACATTTAACGATTATCTAGTAAACTTAGCTTTTCCAGAAACATCTCTTGATGCGACATCATACGTTTCCAATAAATGCTCAAGTACTATGTTTGTGAGACCTACATGTGAAAGCGAGGTATATAAAACAATCATGCGGCTTAGAAATAGTAACTGCTGTGATTGTTTTGATTTTCAAATCAAACCAATTAAACACACCGCCGAAATAATTGCCCAACCATTTTCTGAAATCATTAACCTTTGTTTGGGAAAAGGAATTTTTCCTGCAATACTTCAAACTGCTAAAGTGTGCATCTTGTACAAAAAGGGAGATAAGAATAATTTAGCAAACTATAGACCTATCTCAATTTTGCCAGTATTCTCTAAAATAATAGAAAAAATTCTTCACTCCCAGCTGGCAGAATTCATTAACAAACATAATATGTTATGTGACGCACAATACGGTTTCAGGAAACATAGATCGACTGAGCTTGCCCTCCTTGATCAGAAAGAGTTCATTCTAAATAGCATAGAATGTAAACAACTAGTACTCGGTGTCTTTATCGATTTCAGTAAGGCCTTCGACTCTCTGAACAGACTATTACTTTTACGTAAGCTGGATTTATACGGTGTACGAGGTGTTGCTTTAGACTTGCTCGACTCATATCTAAGCGAAAGGAAACAATACGTGTGCATAAACAATTTTTCTTCGGTGACTAAACCAAATTCCCTTGGAGTGCCTCAGGGCAGTATTTTAGGTCCATTCCTGTTTAATTTGTATATAAATGATATTGTAAACATAGACCCTTCAGCAAAATTCGTTATTTATGCGGACGATACAAGCGTATTTTTTGCACATAACGATACTGACCAGTTGATTCAAAAAGGAAATAATATATTAGAGAAGATATATAAATGGGCATGTTCCAATGGACTATTAATAAATGCGGAAAAAACCAAAGCGGTTATATTTCGAGCAAAAGGCAAGCAGGTACAAGTAAGTTCTCCGCTCTATCTTAATAACAGTCTGATTGAATTAGTTGACAATGTCAAAACATTAGGTATCGTATTTTCAAACAACATGCTATGGGATGCACAAGTAGAGCAGGTGGCAACAAAAACGGCACGTGTACTTGGTATAATTTATCGCAACAATTATCTACTTCGATTAAAAACAATACTTATTATTTATCATTCCTTATTTATGTCCTATGTAAACTATTGCTTTATAGTATGGGGTGACACAACACAAACAAATATTGAGAAGCTTACTAGACTTCAAACTAGATTTCTGAAAATTATTGCTAAGAAAGAACCATATCAATCAGTTATGTACATGCAACAAAAATATAAACTAATCAGTTTTCAAAATCTTTGCAGTTACAACGTTTGTAGGACTATAAAAAAAGAGCTGAAGCAAAAAACTGTACTATCTGACTTAGCCAACCTGCAACCTTCGGAAAATAAATATGATACCCGTAAGCATAACCTCTGGTTAATACCACGATCACGCACAAAGTACGGTGACCAAATGGTACGCAGTGTTATTCCCAGAATGTTGAATTATTTAAGCAGCAATGACGTAAATATAGAAACCATGACCACAAAAAATATTGCATCTCTGTTCTTATAAATTGTATTATGATGAAATCTACCCTTTTGTATCCGTTTGACCTCTTATGTATTTTTCAACACATGTATACACAGCCTCTTCAAGCTACTGATGTTTTGTTCTTATATTCGTAGGAACTGTTGTATCCTGTTTACGTTCAGATTATGTAATTATTTTATTCCCAATAGCATGGGAATTTCTGTACATTATGCTTTTGTTCTCATTTGTATGCCACTGCTTGTGACCCATTTATTTTTAGGTAGCGGGAGCTAGTCAAGCTGTTTTAGTGCAGCTTTTACTCCCGCCATCCTTCATGTTGTACTAGACATGAAAATAAAGATTCAATTCAATTCAATTCAATTCAGATAGTTCAATACACCACAAAAATGTGAGCATTTAAATAATTTTTTGTATTCGCTACAAAGACCTCACAGTCACCTTACCAGCTCATCTAGGCTCCCCGCCCTTCGAACCTAGACCTAGACGAGAAAAGGAGCTGTTACTCGGTGTTTAATACTTTTCTTTATCCCTTCATCTTTTGTTTTTCATTTCTTTCATTCCTATTTTTCAGTTTACTACACGTCAGCTAGTCCTTTTTCGCGCGCATTCATAGCAGGCTGTCCTAGAATGCTGGCCTGTTAAATTAATGGCTTGCCAAGGTGCTGTTGATGTTCTTACGCTGCAGTAGACTGTTAAACAGACTTCTATACTCCCAGCAACCCCCCCCCCCCTTCAACACACCTCAACACACACTTTTTCACTTTGTTTTAATACGTAAGTCTGCTCTCTCAGTTGCTGTTTTCATTTGTGTTTTTCCACTTCTTCAAGTGTGCAGCCACATATTTGAAGCATTTCTTACTGTTGAGCTTTCTGCCCTTTTTTTACATTCCTTTCTTTTTTCATTGATGTGGTTTCTTAATGCAAAAATCATCAGCAATTAGTCATTATCACTCTATCTACGCCTAAATGAACACTAACAACTCTGATGCATCGCTCAGCGACAGCTTCACGCCCCCATGAGAATGTTTTCTCTCTGTTCGTACCATGAAAAAATTACTGAAGAGCTAAAATTGCTCATGGAATATTACGCCATGTTCCAATATACCGCAGCAATGGCTGCGGCCGAACTTACCTGTTCACATCATCTTTGTGCTCTTTATTTTTCTTGCTCAATACTGCCTGTGGTAATCCATAAAACTTAGGCTGTAATCGTTCACTCTAGTCGCCATGGACGCACAACCCGTGCCAGCATGCAACGACGTACTATACATTAACAGAGTGAGCGTTTCGGATAGCCGTCCGTATGCCGAGGAACGGCTGTTTCTAGGCATAGGAACAGCCATTCCGTAACGCTCTCGCAAACTGTTCCGTGGTACTTTAATAACGACTAGCGTCACTGGCTAATGCAGTTCTTACAGGCCCACTCTCAATCATTGCGAACACTGCCAAATTTTTTGCACTTCATTGTACAACGGAAAACATTAAGCCGCAGTGTTTACCTGCATGCCTTAAATGAACAGGACGTCATTTTTTCTTTGTTTGTTTGGTTGTTTGTTTGGTTGTTTGTTTGTTTATATATTCATATAGGCGACTGACTCTGCAGCACGCCTAGGGAAGGAGCTAATAACAAACCATGTACGCAGACTTATCGCACATGGCGCCCAGTACTTTTATTCGCACGGGCTATTACCAACTTACGTGTTCAACATTCTCACGTTAATCATCTCGCCTTGTATGTTTGTATTTGGTATTTTTCTTACGAAGCAACACGGCGCGTAAAATAGTACCCTTAGGCACTCATCGCTCATACAGCTGATAGTGAGGGAAAGCATAAGCTTCCAGAAGCGCTTCCCGGAAGCATACGGAACTATGCTCTTTCGAAACTTTCGAGGACGCATGTGCACAGCTCTTAACACTGGTAAAGCCCTGAAACAAAGTTTGTTCGCAAAAGTTTGTTATCCTGAAGGTCTGATCGATTAATCACAAGATGTGCAGCACATTTTTCGAAGCGTGCCACAGTTTTCTCCCACATCCGCACTCTCCTATTAGTGGTTGTGTTGCGACACATAGAACCTGCCGTGTGTTTGAAAAGCCTAGACCACGTCATTTTGGGGCATACTTCATCATTCTAGAACACACGAGCCCAATTCTCGCAAAGCCTAATCACTTTTACACAAATTTGCGAGAAATTGTTATCATTGTTTCTATCATGTTTGTCCTAAGCCGTCCAGTGGTGTTTATACTCCCACGATCGATTATATTTTGACAATCCTTTCGACCCATGTGTCCTCAATTGAGGACACCATGCAAAAGTTCTGCTAGAACTTTGAAAACATAATCGAACCCGCTCATTCTTGGAGAAGTATTTTTCCAATTATCTCCACTGCGATCGACACCTTTGTTGTTTCATTTTTGTGGAGCATGAAGCCGTAAAGAAGAAGAATCTGGACTAAGGTCGATGTTGACGAAGACACCGGCAAGCAGAGGCGGGAAGGCGCCACTTTTGGTTGGAAGTCCTGAATTTGTTTAAAGAGCTTCAAACACTTTCAAATACTGCGTTTGTTCAGGTTTCGTGAACTCTAGGGCATAACAACAATACATTTGTAATTTTTGTCATTTGATGACTATATATGGTCATGATGGCCTAATTTGATATCATGCCTGCAACTCCATAAATACTTACTCTACTGACCAAATTTTTCTTTTGTGGTCTATTGAGACCATAACTCTTAGTAATATACGTACAAAATGTGTGTCTGACAAAAAATAAAAATTCCAATACAAAGTTAAGCCACACACAGATACCTACCTCATTAGGTAGAGGACATGTCTGCTACAGGAAGGCCTCGTCTTGTAAATGAGGGCATAGATTTTTCCGCTAGAGTGCCACTTGACTGTTTAGACTGTGGCCGGAATGAGGTTGCGTTACAGCTGGTAGCACAAATCCTCAATAATGGTGAAGAATAATTAGGATAAAGCACTACACTACTCGCGCTAATTATTCCAAGTTGGCCTTTCCAACTCCGATTCCAGTTCATCATTTAAATTTTTTGTAGCTCTGTATAGAGCATAAATTTCAAAGGTAGCCTGGGCATACTTAAACTTTTGTCGCGAAAACGAAGCATCACGGGGCTTTTGCCCGTTAAGTCTCCTAAAACTCTCATGATTATTCGTCATTTCCTTTCTGGCGCCCGTTTCAAGATATGCCACCTTATAAATACGCCATTGACGGTAGCCAACCTATCTAGCCATTTATATTGAATTCTTGTTGAATATGAAGCAATTTGTTTGCAGTATATTCTGCACTGAAGGTTGCGGGATTGTCGCTGTTCCCATACGGCTTCGTTTACGAATTCCTCAAGGACTACACGCGTGCATCAATTGATTGCGCTCGGGTACCTCACTATTGCCTCTACGCCACACACATGAGATGTGCCTAAGAGATGGCACTTAATTATCTTGACGGCCAACGTGACGTATACGTCGTGGTCATAAGGTCCCTTGCAGAGGTGATAAATTCCAAAGGTCAGTTGTAGAAGGCTACGCAATGGTATGACCTACGGTACAACTTTGGTGACAGCATAAACCAAAGTGCACTCTGTACGCGTTATCTAGCTATATATATGCGCACTTCCCAAAATGCACTCATCTTTGCACCGCCTCTCGCTTTGTAAGTTACAGTGTCAGATTTTTTGTTGTCCTACCTTACACATCATTTAATTGCTTTCCCTACGCCATACGATTGTCATGCGTTACGAAGTTTTGTTCAAACTGCAGCACTCAAAAATACTTTTTCACTCTACTGGGAAGTTTGGGTGCCTCCTTGTTTTAATACGACTTGACTCAGCAGCAGAATAGAATATTTATGTGGTTCATCGTTTTTAAAGACTGACATTGCGAAAAGCCAAATAACGGCTCCGGACGTGCACAGCTTTTTTTCCCCTGAGAGGCACCGGCTGTCATGACTTCTTCGTCCACGAATACTATTTTGGAAATGCATTTGGAAAGTTGGGTGCCGTCATCCAACATAATATTGTTCGTTTCTCTAGATTAAGAACCATTTGAGTCCCTCTCTTAAGGAAGCCTTACCTTCTCGACAAACGAGCGGTATGAAAGATAGTCGTTTCCCGTTAGGTTTTCAACGACAAAGTTCTTGAACAATGAAGTGTTGACTTTTTAAATAGTGCTTCGAATATTGAGCGTCCTTTCTCGAACCCTAGCATTGTACTTGGCGTTTTCTCGGTGTCACTGTTACCAAACCTGTCCTACGGTATGGCTATAAAAGCTGCTGATGAAATTGCTAAACAAGTAGCCGAACAGAGCTCCTTCAAGTTAGTATAGAGCTAAAAGAGCTAACGAAGTATATATATATATATATATATATATATATATATATATATATATATATATATATATATATATATATATATATATATATATATATATAGATTAAAATACAAACAGCCATCCTACTACACACGTCAGCGCTCAGAAAGTTTTGCTACTGCCAACTTCCTGCGATCGAAAAGCAGTGCCACCATACGGTCACGTTTCCCGCCATTCCTAGATTTAACCAGCACCTTCGTGTCGTGCGTGACTCGTTCCTATTGCAGGTACAAATCAGGTCGGGCTGCTAATGGGGAGGTTCTTCTATAGGCTCGCGTATTTCGCGCAGCTTCGATAACAAGCTGAATCGTATGGGGTGGCAATAAAAGAAAACCTGGTCGCACGGCGCTGTTTTACGAGCGGGGCACGTAGCCCGAGATGACGCTGCCAACGCGGTCCTGAGTTCTGCTCCCTGCCCGAGTCCCACATAGACGTCGGCTGCAGCCTTCCTGGATTGCGTGTTCATCTGTAGCTGCCGCAAACGACTACGAGCGGAGGAGAATACGTTTCGGCCGCTTCCGCTTCAACGGGCACAAAGTCTCCCTAGGCACGTGAAGGCATGGCTGGCACAAACCGCGAAGGCAAATCGCTATATGGATTAACTTGTTTGTCCATCTCGGTCCCCTAGCTACCTTCGAGGTTTACGACGTTGGCGGGCCGAGAAGCTTCGCATGCGAGTGAAAGGTGCAGCTATATTTGGAGCATTGATTCACCCCTGCCTCGGTGGTCTAGTGGCTAAGGCTGCTGACCCGCAGGTCGAGGGATCGAATCCCGGCGATGGTGGCCTCATTTGCAATGGACGCTAAAATGCCTGATGCCCGTGTGCTTAAATTTTGTTGCACGTTTATGAACCCCAGATGGTTAAAATTTCCGGATCTTTTCTTTACGGCGTCTCTCGTGATAATATGGTAGTTTTGGGTTGGTAAACCTCACAAATGTATTATTAAGAAGTTTGGATTCAAGATACGACAAAAGAAATGGAATTGGCTGTACAAACGCAGTTTTGATTTAGCTGTAAGGACGGCAATAGTATGGTCTTGTTGAATATTATTAACCTAAAGTGAGGGGTGGTACCATTCACACGGGGACCTCGGGCATTTTTTGAGAGTTGGGAACAGCGCATATTTTCAAGTCTTCGTTAACGCCTGCAATTGAAGTAGTTCGTGTAAGCTTTGTCCAGGGGGTTATGATGAATACTTGTTTTACGTCGCCTTGGATATCTAAAAATAGTTTCTCAATCGTGTTATTGGCGCATTTTGCTAAAGCCTTAACGCAAAGCATGGATCTTCGTTTTTTTTTGTTTCGAGACTCTAGAAGTTTGGCGCAAGAACTATGAATGCAATATGCCTGATAAACCGTCATGGTCTAACTCGAGGGTCATTCAATTGCGCTGTGAAGGTCGAGGCGTTTGGAAACCTTTAAAGGCCGCACTTAGATGCAGTCTTGCACCTTCGAAATCGGTTCATGTCTGTGCCACTTCTGAAATAAAACAAAAATAAGAAGAAAAGAGGTGTCATATGTTGTCTTTTGATTCTGTAAAGACTCAACGGCCATTTATCACACTATCAATGTTGGACGTCTTCTTAAAATTGGTAAGCATATGTATGCCGACTTAACGAGAAATCTGTGTGTCGATGCGCCACTTTATCGAAGTACTATAAAAAGTTTATCGATTGAACAAAATAAAATTCCTTGGCGATGCATAGTTTTGAACCTACAGCCCTACCCTAAAATATATTTGAGTATTAACCGCTGGGCTCGCAATACCCGCTTCTTTTTAGTTAATGGAATCGGACCAGTACACTCGCCTTGATATTTCAAAAATTAGTAACCAGGCATGTTCAAACACATATAAAAGACGCGTAATAACTCTAAAGTCTTACCAGAGCTTTTATATATCCCGGTTTATTCAAATATTTCTTCCTGGAAGATGTTTTATGTTCATCGCCCATGCACGGCATCCATATCTCATCAGAATTTGTGCCTCGGATACTTTTTTCATGATCTTGAATTCTGAGTAGTGCGCAATCAATACAAATTATAGAAATGACACTGATGCACAGGACAAGCTGGTTTGTTGGTTGTTCCTCGAGTCCTGGGGCAAGCCACCACGGGTGATCACCCATGAAATGAACGGTACCTCATCTTTGAGATGAAATTGTTCTAGATATGGATGTTTAGATAGGAATGATTTAACAAAGAACAGATTGGTATAACATAGATGAAAGATATAATAAATAAAGGAAATAAAAGAAAACCAAACAACCTAGTATGGTTGCAAATAGAGTGAATTTATTCCTGAGCTTACTATTATATTCATTTTGTTTCCTTGAGCACATGGCCTCGCAAACAATCCTGTGGCTAAATCCCTTTTCAGTTGCTCTGAAGGAAAGCATCACCGGACGGGATAATTTTAAAGCCAACCTACAGAGAGGTTCTTCTAACAGTCTGTTTTTTTTTTTTTGTAAATAACCTGCATGTTACGAGAAAATGATGCAGAGATTCACTCTCGTTGCAGTGTACGCCTATGGTAGACCATGCCATACTACCAGATCTGTATAGATAAAAGCTCAAAGGGGGGGGGGGGGGGAGTGAATTGGCATCGTAGTATTTTAATTGATGTATTCGCTTTTTTAGAAGAGCACCATCGATTTTTTTCAAGAGTACTTAAGATGACAAAACTCAGATGTTGCCAAGTGAGACTTTTCCAAATTATCTAATGTGACAAAATTTTCATATGGTAGCACGACGATAAATTCCATTGTCCGCAATATAGAAATTATGGGATAATTATGTGAGGCCTTGCAAGTGCATATGCGTGTTCATTAAGGGTAAACCTTTATGCCCTGGTGACCAAGCGAATGAGGCGTAAATGGCTTGGGGCGACGACGTAAAACACTTCTAAAGCATTGGGCATATTAGGTGCTGTTAATGAAGTACAGACAGGCAGTCTGTAAGAATGATCGCATCTGTTATGGATAGAGGCAATTCCCGTAATGCTAAGGGAATCCCAAGTAATTCCGCTTGATAAATAGGTGTAAATTCAGCTAAACGAATTGAAAAAAGACCAATTCAATACTGAAGATGCAATTTCGACTCCTGCCTTTTCTTCACAAATTGAAGCATAAGTTGTTATTACAATGTCTAATTTTAATCTTGCCAGGTGGGCTTTCAAATTGGTATTTATGTACCTACTAGGAAGATTCTTCCTATTCTTATAAAATATATTGACAAAGTCTATTCTAATAGTTTCAAGAGGTCTTCTTAGTACCAGTACTTCACGAAGGTTTATTTGTAATGTTTTCAAGAACTTCTGTATGACTATGATTTGTGGGCACCTTAATCTTGACCAGTGTTGGTTAAAAAAGGATGTTCGCTCATTATCAAAAACATTAATGAAACAGGACAAGTGCCGAACTTCATAACATGTGTCCGGTACATGTGTGTTGTTTATTTAACCTGCGTCATTTCCACATTGTCCAGCACTTAAGCATCCCTGTTCATCAGTCTTGCTCTCCAAAACCCATGTAGGAGAAAACGGAAGATGCCGTAGGATAACGTCTTGAAGAGGCGTAGCCAGAATTTTTTGGGGGGGGGGGGACTGTGCTGGCTCCACGATATTTTGCGTATGTTCGTGCATGCGCTTCTTTGACCATGTATATATACGCAAGTGAAATTGAAAAATTAGAGGAGAGGAGGTTCGAACCCCCTTCCCAATTTTTTTCTGTGTTTATAACAATTGTTTGATGATTTGGAGTACGGGGTAATCTACTATGAGAGAGTGCCGAGCTTTTCCTGTGTCAAATGCAAATTGTTTAAAACAAATCTTCGATGATTTAGAGTATGATGTACTCTTCTACTATGGGAAAGAAATGAGGTGTCCCAGTCGCGATAGATAAGCTAACCACTGCAGGGAAAAGGGAATTCGTATGCGTGTTTTGAAAAAATTAGCACCACCTTTCCAAAGAGAACCCTGCTGTGATGGGAATCAGCAGCGTAGCACACGGGTGGTGTCAAGGGTTAAACGGCGCTAACGGCTGTGCTGCGGTATGCGCTGGAAGATTCGTTTACTCGAGTAAACGCTTGTTTAAAACGCAAAGACGCGGGAAGCGGGTTGGGTTTCGGGTAAGCTTCACGGCAGATAAACGACTGTTTCCACTCGGCGTGCGGTCTAGCGTTGCGGGTGGTGTAGAAGGTTAAGTGAGAAAGGTGTATTTTTAGCGGGTAGAGGGGCTGGCAGGCTATGCGGGTAAGGGAGAGATGGACGTCAATGCGCAGCTGCAACTTGACCTACTCTGCACTGCTCCAACACCTGCAGCGAGGGGGTTTGTGCGAACGTACGAAACAGCGTTACACAAGCTAGTCAAAGAGCTGGCTCGCATCTAAAAGTGGTTATTGCTTTAGAGTACTTGGTACTCTACTAATGGAGAGCATAAAGCTGTCCCGTGGGCCTCACACATGGTCGGGCTCTGTCGATAAAAATTACGGAAAGACTCCCAATCAGCACCACCTTTCGAGCCATCCGAACGAGCTCAAGGTTGGACATGGGGGGGGGGGGGGGTTGGAAAAAGGGGGTAATGATTTAGAGTACAGGGTACTCTTCTATGGGGGAGCTTAAAGCCGTTTCGTGGAAACACTACGAACATCACCGACGGTAGGGATCGGGCACTGTTGATCGAGCCGAACATGAACGGCACTGCTAGCGTATGGTATCCCTGTAGCCTCCTTCTAGTCTCAAGTGAGTGTATATTTCATGTCTGAACTTTTTTTTTTAAATCTTTCGGTCAACATTAACGTAAATAATCGTTAATAGTGTCGTTGAGGCTTGCTCAACATTATTTATTTTCCCACATCTGACCGCTAACTATTTTCCTCCGGAGATACTTTGCGAATTTGTATTGCGTGCAGGTTCCTTAAGCACACATGCCAAATGACACTGCCAGCTTCTTAAGGAAGCCGGACAGTGCATAACAGAAAGCTAAAACATAACTAGCCCCATTGCTTAGCTTCTGGGCAAGAGTTACGGGGCAGATGAACGTTCCATTCACAGTGCCCACGAACACTATGTGGCACGCCGTACGATTAAATACGGCAGCCGGGGGAGGGCCAACCGGTTTGTTAGCATAGGAACACATGGGACTAGCGGACGTACGGATCGTGCCGATTTCATCGAATAAGTTCATGAGCCCCACTGAAATATATATGAGACTAAGGCACTTTCTCAAACCATAAAAAGCTCACCACTTTATTATTTGCCGTGGTGTTAAAGGTCATAATTCAGCTTCATTACCGTGCATGAACGACACTTTGCGAAATCTTGTGAATGCTACAGAAAACTGTACGAACTATAATTGAAGTATGAATCGAATGAAATTCTGAGGTCGTATCTAGCGAGCCTGCCTGATGCATTTGTCACAATAGTAAGCCGCTGCGAGTGGCGTCATTGCTGCTACGTGGCCGAATGTTTAACCTGGTGATAGTTTGCAAACATACTGTGCCATTGTCATTACTCTCACTGTCAGAAAAATGAAGTTGCTTTTTCAATGGAACAGAAACATTTAACATCTCATTAAATAGCGCTTGTGTCACAGCTATGCTCAGACTCTAGACGTGCGCCATTCACTGCACTCGTATGTTGCAGGTTTGATCAGCGTAGTCGAAATATGAATATAAAAAGTATGCCCGTTTGCTTTTCGAAACTTCGAAGTTGTGAAAATTCGTCGAACAAAAATGCCATTCGGGAAGTACCGGTAGTACAGAAGGTACCAGAGAGGTGTGGATTGTAGCCGTAACTGTATGATTTATCAACATCACCATTTTGTCTCGCTGGTCGAGCGCGAGTGTCTTGACGGCATGCCGCGCTCCATAATATCCGCAGTAATTGCACTACATGCAAAAACTACGCTTTTGTTTTGACCTCGTTGAGGAATATGATGCATTAGGAATTATAGGCCAGCACCCCGAAGAGATCCCTCACGGGATGCGAAGCAGCAGCGGTGCGCACGGCGTTTACTGGGTTGAAACGGGCGTTGACGTGGGTGCTGGAAGAGCGGTTTGAAGCGAAACTCGGTGTAGCGTTTACCCGAATAAACGTTTGTTTGAAACGCAAACAGATGGGTGGAGGGTTAGGTTATGTGTGAATTTCATCGTAGATAAACAAGCCGGAAGAGTGTTTCCACTCGGCGTGCCGTCGACCATTGCGGGCAGTTGAGAGGGGGAAGCGAGAGAAAATTGTGTTCCAAGCTGGTGGAGGAGCCGACAGTTGCGGGCGCTGTGGCTAGCGTGCTGCGGGTAAAGGAGAGAGTGACGTTCGTGCGCACCTGCGAGGGAAGCTTGCGAGGCAAGCGTGACGTCAACGCGCAGCTGTGGCGTGTTTTACTTGGCACCTCTCCAATACGTTCAGCGAGGGGAACGCGTTGCGGCGAGTTTGTATGGACGCAGGTACGTACAGCGTTACACACGTGAATCACAAAGCTGCTTCGCATCTAATATAATCAAGGTGACTTACGAACGTGCAAAATTTCTAACACACGAGGGGACGTAATGTTAAACTCACTCTCGTGAGTTAGCAGCTCATCGTTCATCGTCACTGTCACTCTCGGAGCGTTAACAGCCTTCTACGTCCAGATGAAAATCCTCGTCGCAAAGACGGTTTCATTCTACATCACTGCTTCAAGCAGTGTGAGGAATCCCCTCCGGCGAACGACTTTAACAACACCAACAACACCACCTCACCACTTTTATCTGGGTGTGCAGGACATTTGGCGAAGTTCCCTCTAAAACCCTTCAACAAGCAAATAGCTTACAGTGTGCTGCCAGCTATCAACAAACGTACAAAAGCAAGCGGTGAAGCGCTAGCTATGGCGCCGACGGCGCCGGCTATTTGAGATAGCTTGCGAGAGCGAGCGACCTTCCGCGTACAATGTTATGGAAATCATTCGTTGCAGATGCACTGATATGTGCTATAATCCAGTAACAAAAAGTGAGTTTCAAGTGAAAATGTCAGACGACAAGATTTACTAACCTCCGCGGCCACAGGAAACCTCGTGAAGCCGATATGTGTACTCTGTGGGTTATCATCAAAAGCTCGAATTGCCACGTATTTTCACGAAAACTTAGCGTGTCGCAAGAACGAATCAGATTTATAGTCACGGAGGGTACCGGTTTGTTCACTGATGCACGATATACGCAAAATGGTTGTGCTCATCTCTTGCGAAGGGGTTAACACTGAAGCTAGCACAGCCGAACAAGGGATCCGAGCGTCTGCCATACCGACCATCCTTGAGCAGACATGCCCGAATTCCCCTTGGTGGCGCGACAGCCAATATGCATTGACTGGAAGAAAAACGGCCGCGAGTGATTCATGAAGGCCCCAAAATGCCCAATATACCCCAATGAAGCGTTGACGGGCACACACGCTGTTCGCAGTGACGCTACGTTAGCGAAACGCGAGCACTCCATAGTCTGACGCCAGGCGCGACCAGCGTCCATCGGTGCGGCCCGACAGCAATCGACGCGATATGTGACATGCTGCATTTCGCGCCGATACGTTATCTAGACAACACTGCGTCTCCCTCTTTTCGTAACGAAGGGATGCGGGACGCACTGAAACGCGCATGCGTCAAAGCAACGCTGCGCTGCGCGCGCCTGTGAGTATATGGCAGGATCGGCGCCTGGCGTGGCAAGCCGACGTGACGCGACGAAATGAACGCCGGTGAGCACACGCACCGTGTCACGTTGAAATGTATTGGCGCCTTTACTGTGGCATGTAGTCATGTTCTCACATGACACGCATCTCATGATTATCATGTTCGCACCAGTCACATACCTTCGTCATTCATTGGCGTCACGTAATACCAAATTTGGCATATGTGAAGCTAGCGAAACGACCGCGAGCGCATCATTAGTGTGCCATGTAGTCATGTTACAGACACGCATGTTGTGATTATCATGTTTGTATGTGTCATTTACCTATGTTGTCCGTTCGCGTAGCGTAATACCGGGTTTGGTACATGTGAAGCTAGCGAAACGGCCGCGAGCACATCATGAGCGTAGCATGTGGTCATGTTGTTACATGACACGCATCTCATGTTTATCAAGTTTGCACCACGGAGCAAACTGTACATACCTTCGTCATCCATTCACGTCCCGTAATACCGATTTGGTATGAGTGAAGCTTGTGAAACGGCTGCCAGCGCATCATGAGCGTGGTATGTAGTCATCGTGTTACATGACACGCATCTCATGATTATCATGTTTGCACCAGTCACATACCTTCGTCAACCATTCACGTACCGTAAGGGCAAATCTAGTATATGTCACGCTAGCGAAACGGCCGCTAACGCATCATGAGCGTGCGATGTAGTCATGTTGTTACATGACACCCATGTCATGATTTTTATGTTAAAGTCTGCCGCTTGTGTTCACCATGCAATCGTGTCACACCATAGCAGTTTTACAAGATGCCATGTTAACGAAACCACCGCAAGAGCTGCAGGACCATGAAATGTAAATCATGACTTTCATGTCATGCATACCACGATTTTTATGTTATGACGGGTTAAATATGTTCTTCATAAAGTCATGTTGTGCCATACCAAGCTTGGTATTGATCCTATTTTAGAAACGGCCAGGAGAGCTAAAAGTTGCAGATAGATAGATAGATAGATAGATAGATAGATAGATAGATAGATAGATAGATAGATAGATAGATAGATAGATAGATAGATAGATAGATAGATAGATAGATAGATAGATAGATAGACAGATAGACAGATAGATAGATAGATAGATAGATAGATAGATAGATAGATAGATAGATAGATAGATAGATAGATAGATAGATAGATAGATAGATAGATAGATACCCACAATGTCGCTGAAGTTCGCCAAGAAATGCTTCGCATATTAAAGGAAACGTCGACCGACCTCGTATGTGATCGTGTAAGAGAACTGGTAAGCGAAAGCCATGTTGTTCTCCCCTGTCGATTGTATTCATCCAGCATGTAGTTTCGCATGGGCCTCCGCGATCAGAGAAATTGAAGACTTTCTGCACCTCACGTGGTTTGGCAGTGTCTTCGTGACCAGTCCACCATTAACAGAACGACGTCGTCATGTAATGACGTCATCACGAGACGTAATCATGAAGACACTAAAACATCATTGCGACATCACAAGATGGCGTCATTGCGTGACGATGACTTTTTGCTTCACTCGTGTTGACGCCACCGACGTCGACGGCGCGTTTTCGTCTTTGAGGAAGCAGCTAAGGCTTTCGCTTTAGAATATGCCCCATTCTTGGTGCTTACCTTTATTACAGACCCCAGGTAAGAATTACGAAAACCCATGCATAAAACATTGGAAGTATTTCGTCATGCGTAAAGCACGTATACCTGCTTTCTTCCGTTGTGAGGCGTTCCTCAACGTTAGCGAAATTTCGCGAGGGCACCAGTCACACCTGAGTAATGATCGGCGCATCGTGAGCGTTCGATCAACGTCGCACAATTTCCAAAGATGGATAGCCCTTTAGGTGCATCTCCGGAAGCAGATCGATACGCGCGTGGTTCTCACCATCCCAATCCTGTCCGGTTCATCGGCTCCGCTGTACATCAACTCCAGCTTTGATGCAATTCCTCTCGAATAACGTTTGGTTACTTGGGGTTCTGTAATCTCATAGAACGAATCACGCGAGTAAGAACGAGCCTGCAGCCAAAAGCGTGAAAGCTTGAGGTGTGGCAGGCAATGTGTAGTGGACCTTTATATCGGGCCTCACATTCGCCACAGAGATCATGCAGTGGATAACAAGTATGGACTTTTCTGTTGCACGCAGCGTTACTACACCGCCGAGCTTCACGTAGGTCTTGTCACGAATGAGACATCACCGAGTCGACGTTAATTGGTATGTTGCGTGCACTAATTGGCTTACTCGAGATTACGTTCGGGGAAGCAGAAAGACGCACGTACGCTAACGTGCGTGGGCCCCTCTCCCTGGCACGCTATGACGCACAACACGATGATTGGAAACCCATGGCCGTGTGTATTATGTGCGTGATTCCTTGTCGTGTACTTGAAGAGAGTCTGTGTCACGTACTACCCCAATTAGGCGACTGCGAGTTGTTTTAGGATTGACCGATGTACGATGTCTCCTTCGGTGTTACGCCAGTCACCTACGCGGCTCACTTCGCTGACACGTAAATCCATATCGTTTTGCAGAGACGATGTGCGTGCGTCGTAAGATAGCTTGTACCCCGATGTCTGCTCCAAGTCTGGATAAAAAAAAAAGGATTTGTCTTCATTCTGATAACTGATGATTCGCAAGTATACATATAGTTCGAATCAAAAGTCGATACAAATGGCACGGGAACATAAACTTTAATATAGCCCGTTTCTCTGCCATAAGGGCACTCAATGAATCACTTGTATATTTTTTCTTCCTTGCGTCTACTTCTCCGTCACAAGAAGTTCGTACGGATTTTGTATCTTGACATCATGAGTTCATTCAATCTCAATGAATCTGTGAAGTTTGTTTCATTCATTGAGTACATTGAATAATTACTTGAAACGATTGACCACAATACTTTCTGCTTCATTCATGTTGATTTCTAGCCTCTGTTATCACATTTAGCGGGTGGTGGTTTTTACGAAACGATGGCCAGACACATGAATGACAGCCTCCATATCGGATGCGTGAAAAAAAGTGGTGGTCCTATCTAATAATTCTCCTGTTTATGCTCCTCAAATATGAGGTCATACCTTCCATACTTCTCGAGAGCAGTTTAATGTAAATATTGTATTAGCGCGTGTTCAGAACCTCCAGCTAAACATGCTGAAACTGCATTCGGTACGAAACAAACGAACTACTGCAGTTGTCGGCGTGGGGTGGTTTCGATATATGTTGATGCGGTCCGCAGAGCGAACACCTATCCTGCCCAAATCATTCGATTAGTTCAGTGAAAAAACCATGAGGTTGCTGTAAAGTTTCGGACTCCGCTTCCAATACCATTTAAATTTTAAATGCAAAACATTTCATTGCGTACTGCAAGCCTACTGATATTCCTTAACTTGACGTGAACAAAAATTGTTATGAGGGAGTAAGATGGCTTGATGATTATGACGCGCTGGTCAAGACATGAATAATGTCCCAGTCCTACCGCGGACGTCGTCAAACACTGTCCGCCAAACAGTCCATCCATCCGTGCGTTCGTTTTTCTGTCCGCCCGTCTGTCTGTCCGTGCATGTTTCCGTCTGTCCATCTTTCCGTCCACCCGTCCGTGCATCGGTCGGTCTGTCTGTGCGTCCATGCTTCCGTCCATCCGTCCGTGCGTTCGTCTGTCCTTTCGTGCTTCCATTTATTTATGCGTCCGTCCATCCGTGCTTCCGTCCGTCCGTGCGTCCTTCGTTACGCCCGTCAGTCCATCCGTGCTTACGTCCATGCGTCCGTGGCTCTATCCGTCCATCCGGAGACAGGGACGTACGCATGGGCGCTTTGCTTCATTCGTCATCATTCACTCCGTAGATATGCTGTGGTGAATGAATGGATGCACGGACGCATGACTGAATAGAAGCATGAAAGGACAGACAGACGAACGGATGCATGAATGGACAGAAGCACAAACGCACGGATGTATGGACGGAAGCATGGACGCACAGACAGACCGACGGGACGAGTTGTTTCATAGCTGACACTGGTTTCAGCAATGTAACTAGCTTAAGAGTAGAGACAAAAAATATGACAGATATGGACGTCGTTGTACTAAAACGCCTTGTCTGTGCTGCTGTAAAGTATGAGCAAACGCAACCTTCTCCTCTTTCCCTCTGTTCTCTAGGGCAGAGTTTTTTTAGCTGCATAGCCACTGTCACTGCGGAAGTTAGTAGAAAGTCGGTGGTAGCTGTCTTGTCTTGTCTCGTCATGCCTGTCGCTGCTTACCATGGATGGAGACCAGTCCTTCTCTGCAGCAGCAACTCGACTTTATATGCAAGATGTATGCAAATGTACAAGAAAGCCCTTCACACTTGTAACTGTCGTCTTTTAACTCGGCAAAGCCGATAGTGCATAGCACCGCTCCTGCGACCAGAACTCTCCTGAGGAGCCGAACTACCATGAGGTTTAACACCTTGGTGGCTCCTACCCGCTCTCCTCGCGGCAAATCAAAATCATTTGGTCTGTTTGTTGGACAGATTAAATTTGTCTACATCCGTCTTCCCCCCCCCCCCTCTCTTCCTCCTGCATTTGAGCTCCTCGTCTGAGATAGCGGCGAAAAGAACTGCCGACAAAAGGCACTCCGCAAAGTGTGCTAACACACACGATAGGGGCGCCCTTGAGTTCCACGGTTATGTTACCCAGGGTGGCTGGTTAGTTAGCAGGCCCATGCTATAAAAATGGGGTGGCATATACCACCCTGCGTGACAGCCGCTTCTCGTACTCCATTCGAGATGTGTAGGTGCCAATGTACTGAATGCTCTCACGCCGCTTTCAGGCACCCCGCTGGCTGGAGGCCACCGCGTTGGTCGTTAAAAGCGACGGAAAACAGACCGCGGCTTTACCTTTAGAATCGTTACGGGAAGCGGGAGGCGTCTGACATCGCACGACGTTACTCGTATTCGAAATAGCGTCCCCGCGCCTTGACCCTCACCTCCCGACAAGTGGCTTCTTGGAAACCACACTTTTCGGGGGAAACGCACACGTGCCCCCGTGCTTGCAAAGCCAGACATTACAGTATTTGTGCATAAGAAAGTTTATTGAATTGAACTTCCGAAAGTTAACATAACTAATGTTCGTATACATAAGTTCCGAAAGCGTTACTAAGGCTTTAAGAAGTGCCGTGGTGGAGAGCTCAGAAAATTTTGACCCCTAAGTTCTTTAACGAGAACCGTTGTAAGTCGGGTAGCGGTGTCGGTGTGGACACGAGTGGGCGTTGTGCCCGGAACAGTCATTAGGACAAGGTGATCGAAGAAAACACTTATACAGTATCTATATAGTTCGATCTCAGTGAACACAGCACCAGCGCTCTCCAGTGTGCTGGTATACAAAATTGAAGGACACTGAATTCCAAACTGTCTTTGGTGAAAGCCCACCGGCCATTCGACTGACTATGCCATGTTCTTTCTTTCTCTCTTTTTAGCATGACACTCCCAGTGGAATGTCACTATTTTTCCAATTGTCGGTGCCTATTGCCTCTCTATTCCCTTTATGAATATTGTCATGCTGGTCCGTTCGTCGGGTTAGCCATTACGACGCCACGACCATTCGGTCTCGGTGCTCCTATGAGGGTTATTAGGGTGCTCCCTTGCTGCTAGTATACAAACACGGTGGCGATACGGGATGGTTTTGCCGATCTTCGTGCATTTCGCACGAGTCTGCGTGCTCCCCGAGGACCAGGGTCAGACTCGCACGTGCCACAGCGGCAAACCCAATTTTAATCCTCCTTGGGTGACCCATTGACTCATTCATCCCCGCATGAAGACAGGGAATGAACGTCTTTACACTCTCTCAGCAAGCATTCGATTGCTGACAAAGTCTAAGAGGGAAAGGCCACAGCTGGCATCGTTCCCGAACACGGATGGACAGGTGTTCGGACGCCGCTAGCATAGGCCAATAAATGCTTTCGCCTTGAACTAAGGCTGGGGTTCACCAAGGAGGTTTAACATTTTTTTTTGCAACCTCCTTGGGGTCCAGCAGCTTTTGGTCTTTTCCACATGGTCGCCTGAATTCTACCAATCTTGCAACACTAGTTGGTGCATATCGATCATGCTTGCGCCTCGAAAGGGCAGTGTCCACTTGACGATGTAGGGCTTATAGGTTGATTTTCGACGCCTAGAAATACTATTTTGGGGGAATTTGCGGCTCGTGTACACTACTCAGTGTACACGAGCCGCCTGGACAGGATAAAGCCGGCCTGGTGAGAAGACCTGCACGTCGTCTTAGAGGTGACACCACAGGTGCGTGGAGCGCTAAAATTGCCCCTTCTAATCTGGAATGTTCATAGTCACTGAAAAGCGTGAGAACAGCGAGTGGCGTCGGTGGTCACGTCCAGCCACACAATATCACAAGAGCACTGAAGCTGTTTTCATTTTTTCTCTTGACATGGATTGGAGATTCATTTTAAGCATGCAACTTTATTATCTGCTACTCTGCGTTGTTGGGATAGCCAAATAAAACCCTTCCAATGGCAGAGTGCGCAGTACCTCAGTCTTCTCGCATTTCGTTCTAAGCGCTTTGAGTCTTATATTATCAGTGTAGTTGCACACACGTCTCCCTCAGTCGAGTGGAACTTACATTAGGTCGCTTGCGCTTCTTCTGAACCATTCCGACTGTGATATTCACCTTGTTAGGGACAGGTCACTGCTATTTCCTAGTAAAATATGTAATACTATAAATCACCCATAGTTTCCTAGGCACATTTTCTCATATTCGAGTACATGTTACCGTAAAGAGAGGATAGCTGACACTGCCAAGAGCCGGATCTATTGTAGCACACTAAGCCGCAAGCGAAGGTACCAGGCTACTTTCGGTTTGATGTTGTCGTCATGCTGTAGCGCGTCGACACATGTTTATTGAAAAGGAGGCATAAGAAACAGGCACTAGTTTGAGGCCCGAGTTATATGAAAGTTGCGTTTTACAGTGAAACTGTGTATGCAGATGCTGGGTGTGAGGCTTCGTTGGCGTGTTCACATATAAAAAAGGTCACGAGACCAAGCTAGAGTTAAGGGGGTCTGGTGGGAGGAGAGGCAAAGGTTCGCGTAGTAACGCTTACGTAAGAGTGCTGTTGGTTGGGCGAGTTAGAAATTCTCTCTTGGAAGGGTGGCGCTTGTGGACACTGACTAAATAAAGCACACGCAAACACTGATGGAAGCTGTTGCCCTGAATCTAGCGCTTCCGTCTCGGTGTCAGTGTGCCTTCCTTACTCCGTGTCCACTAGCGCCACCATTTCAAGTGCGCTTACGTAAGACGGGTGATTCAAAGAGTAAGCTGAAAGAACGTAACCTTATGAAAGACATGTAAGGCGGTAGATTCGAAGCATGGTCTTAAAGGGGTTCACGTGATGAAGCTTTCGTAAGGTGGGCGATTCGAACAGTGGATTGAGAGGGGCCACGTAATACCGAATAAGGCATGTCCCACCGTAAAACTGTAGGACAGCGAAACCGTTTCACCTTAAATGGCGGAAGGTTCACCAGACGTGACAGGACAATATTTGACAGATATAGACAAGAGCCCAAATAAGGTGTCTAGAGTAGTGTAGGGGCAACCTACAATAATAAAACATGTAGGAGTGGTGGTTGGCTTTCTTTCTTAGTTGTGTCATTGATTCTAACAAACGTGTCAAAGATTGCGCCTATTTTCTTCACTTCACACAGGCACGATAGTATCATTTTTAAACAGACAAAATTAAGCAAAAACGACTGCACAGAACGGGTTGAGGAACTCCCCGGAAGTTCAGATTAATTGAAATGTAACTTACAAAATAAAAAGTCAAGGTGCTCAACACAGCTCACTGAACGCATCGTGTAAAATGTCGTGAAACACACTTGCTTATGCCATGGGCACAACATGACTTTCACTAAAGCACACGCACCTAAAAGCTCAACCTGTGATGAACGCTGCACTAATAATATTGATAATTATATCTTGAGTTTAACGTGCCAAATGCACGATATGATTAGGAGAAACGCGCTGAACACTGCATATGAGAACTTGGACATCGGCTCCACTGATATTCTCGACATTGACATATCAAAATACGAATTTGTGGCTTCTACATACTATTGGTCAATTATTTGCGAGCACAGGCACATTCCGACCATACAGTGTAATTACTAATGGAATTATGAACGAAGACACTGGTGTACCAGTGAAACTAAACCGCCAAAAATATATGTAGGCATCCTCAACCACATTCCCGGTGGTTACATTCAACCGGGTTTCTTGTAACACGTCCCCTCTTTCGCGATGAAATCTCGAAAAACCTGTCTTTCATTGTCAGGGGCATCTCGGGCAATCGGTAGTTTTGGGCCTTCAATGGTCGTGCAGAGTGGCTTATTGATGGGGTTAGAGAGAAAGTCGTCTCTTTCTGACGACAAATTCCGGTTCAGGCACGAGAAGCCGTACTTGACCAAGGCTGTGTTTCGAAAAAAACGTTTAACAATTTTGAGTACTTCGTACTCAACTATGGGAGAGCACTGAGCCGTCCCGCTATAAGCCTTCGCTATACCTTAACGGTACCCTAAGCGGCACCGGTAATAGGTAGCAACAAAAGATCACCCACCACACCCGCGTTCAGTTGGTACTGCATGGTACGTTTTTTTCTACTGTTCAGGTTTTAGACCCACTCTACAGAATTTGTAAAAGTTGGTCGTTCTCCAGGACATGTGCTAATTTTACATTTTCAAAACAAATCTTCCAAACATTTCGTGCAAACGTCACACCTCTTTAATTGTCGAGAGCGAGCCCCAAAAGGGTGTTCGTGAATCAGTTCACCGGGACGACATCGCTGTGGTTTCCAATTTGTTCCGTCAGCGCTGCATGAACACAAGTACAATTGCGTTTTGGTTGAACGCACAGGCGCACTTGCTAAGGCAAAAACCTCTACAGCATATGTTTGTGGTCACCAAAGTCAGAGTGTGAAGGAAACAGCTTTCCGCGCTGTTCCCGTTTCCTCCAATCACCCCTGTACTTACTTCAACCCTACCGCAGGTTTTGGAAGCACGGCCGTGTTGAGAAAACGTGGGATTTTATCTGTGGTGGGGACTTCGACTAAGAACATGAGCATCAAAAGATGTAGCAAGTGATGTTAAGCAATGAGAAATTGGGCGCGTGTCTGCGTGCTTCGCTGCAAATGCAGTCTACAAACGATAGCCTTCTGCCGGCCTTCTTTCGTGCGTAGCGTCGCATTTTCAGCGCAGCCTAAGAAACGCAGGGGTATTTATAATTACGTACCTATGTATTTGGAGTAAAGGAACACACTATCTACTACCAACACACTGATATTGCATCTCAGATAAGCACAATATTTCTTTTTTGATTGACAATGGACCCAAGTACGAACGCAGTCACCAGTTCAAGATGGCTGGGCGTTCAGCGAGTGCTCATACTTCGCCCGGGTGGTTGTTAAGGGTGTACGTACCCCTGCGACTACTTTTCATCCTGCACTCGAAGAACTGCGGGACGGCTTTAAGCTCTCCCATAGTAGAAACCCAGTACTCTGAATCGTTACCCACTTTTTTCTACCCCCCCCCCCCTCCGAAAAAATGTGAAGTCCACGGGACCGCTTTAGGCTCTCCCTTAGTCGAGTACTAAGTACTCGAAATCGTTAACCACTTTCTCTAAACACATATCGCTCCTACGGCGTTTGCTGGTCGTGATATTCTTCTTAGCGTAGCCACGGGACGGCTTTAAGCTCTCCCACGGTAGAGTAACTAGTACTCTAAATGGTTACCCATTTTTAGGGGCGAAGCTCCTTTAAGTGGCACCCGTTCGTCCCTCGTAGCTGTTGTGGTATGTAACATGGATAACATTTAGACCTCCAAAGTGGTGCGGGTGAGAGTTTTCTTCTGTGTGCTGTTGAACAATAAAATATAGTGCTCAATGTACAAGCCAGTGGCTCCTAGTGGGGAATGAGAGACAGGAGCATTCAGATTTCAGTTAACGCGCACGCTGCGATCCCCATTAGCAGCCGTTGGCATGTACACTGAACACTATCTGACAAGAAAGGGTTGCTATACGCTATACACGCTGGGTGTAACCTCCTTTGTTTTAGAAAGGTTTAGCGAGTGTTGAGCTGCAGTGCCATGAATACAATCAACTAGTGTATACCATGTACTCGAGGTGGTTAAAGTGGGAAGTAGATACGAAGCGCAAGTCGTAAGGAAGTAAAAGCTGAATTCTTCTGTCTCTCATTTCCCAATAGCAACCATTGGCATGTACATTGAGCACTATCTGACAAGAAAGGGTTGCTACGTTATACTCGGTGGGTGTAACCTCCTTGGTTTTAGAAAGGTTTAGCGAGCGTTAGGTCGCAGTGCCATGAATACAGTGAACTAGTATACACCATGAACTCGAGGTGGTTAAAGGTGGGAAGTAGACCCGAAGCGCAAACCGTAAGAAAGTGTGCGTGTGCCACCTCTCGCTTAGTCCTTGGATTGTCCGCTGGATGACGGTGCTTCTATATGGGGAATATATGATGAAAAGATGCGAGATGGTGGTACTTGGAGTGTTGAATAGATGGACGAACGGACACACAGCCAGATGCATGGATGGACGCATGAACGAATGCATGGACGAACGCAGGGACGGACGCACGAACAGACGCTCGCACGGACTCATGAACGGATAGAAGCACGAAGGAATGGATGGACGAATGCTTCGCCCCACTCTGCATCATTCACTCTGTAGATATGCCGTCATTTTTTTAGACCCGCCGTGTAGTACCGGTAGGAGAGCTGTGTTCTCACATCGATTAAGAATGACGGTTAAAAGTGCAAGCGTGAACTTAAGGTGAGCTGCAGGTTGCTAAGAGTCACACCGATCTTTCATTATAAACCCACCCGATCTCGCCTCTTTGATTATTTAATGCTGGCACATTGGTCTATTGGCTTCACCAGTGTTAGCACTGCTGTTGCAGAAGTCCACAAAATATACCTAAGTACACACAAACCACGGCAGTTCAATGATTGTCATTGAGCGACGATGCACAAACACAGTAGCAGCACGTATTCAAAACAACAGGCGTAGAAAAGCGGTGCACGCCTGCATACAAGCGCTTACCGACAGCGTGCTAGGCCTTTTCGAGGACACGGCTGTGCGATGAAACACAGCTGGCGATCACATAATGCATATCCTGCGCGAATTTCGTCGTCATTTCAGGCACAAATGAGCACGTGTCTGCAATCTGCGGAGTCTTACGGGGACTGGGCGACTTATGTACTTCCAACGAAAGAGACGGTCCACCATCCGAGTTTTTCTTCGTGCTCACCGACAGGCACTTGTTCGTTCTGTCTGCCTCGTATCGGCTCTCGGCTTCGCGCTACATGTTTGAGAGCAGTTGGTGCATTAGGCGGACAATTCGGGCAGCACCTTTACTCCAGATGACATCGTATTCTGTGGAACAAAATATATGCGATGCTTCTTTCTCCTGCCTCGGCGACACGCTCCCATTAGTCACTGGCGGCCACGGCTCGGTGCCGACGGCATAGTGAAGCGTTTTGCTTATCGTTTCTGCAGGAAGCAACCACGGACGATGACACCAGCTAGATTTTCTTACCAATGGCAGATCTTCGTGATTCGGCACGGAAGCGAGGTATCCGTGACGTGCAGGGTCGGAGGTGCTCAAAAGCGCACGGTCGCTCCATGACGTAGGAAACACGTGAGAACCATGAGCTCAACCAGACACACAGATCCCGAGCTTCTTGCACCGTCTCTCTCCAGGGCCACCGCAGAGCAAAAGTCAACAATTTGCAGAAATATGCAGGACAACTTTCCACAGCAGTTTTTTTCAGAACCCGCCTTCCCCTCCATTTTTTTTTCGTCCAGAGAATGCTGTCTTCGCTCATCGTGCTTATGCTGCCCCCCGTTCCAGTGAAAGTGCGTTGACTCGAAGTCAGTCATGACGCACGACGATGCCAAGAAAAAAAAAAACATTTGTGGTTCTCGCGTACCTTCAGGATTCACTGAGAGCCATACTCGTGGGGTATGGGGCAAAAGCCGACGAAGCAGCTGCATCTTGCAGTCATGCGGTAATTAACTCTGAAACGCAGGTTAAAAATCACGTGATAGAAACTCGCTACGTGGTAAAACTGAATTTTGATATCCTTTTACTACGTGCCTCAGAGGTGGTGGTAAAACTATGGCATGTACCACCTTTTACTCCAACACGAGGTGGTAATTTTAAACGCGAGAGAGTTTTGAGAGGTCATGAGCAGCGAAAACCCCAAACTCGATAGTTTTTGCTTACAGTTCAGCAGCTCCGGTCCTTTGTCCGTCTCTGCACGCTGAGTCGGTAGGGTGGGGCTGGATAACCAGGTCTCCTATCGCTCAAGGGATCGGGGATTCGGGGTGTCGGGGGGAAACGAAGGGGGGGGGGTCTTTAAGTTCTGTGCACTCTGCCAAGATGCGTGGCAGGGTGCCATTTTCTATTGTGCCAAACGGACTGAGCATCTCGTGCTCCGCAGGGTACGTGCGGTTCAGCAGTACGGGATGTGCAAGTGATCCAGCCTGCGCTTGACGCAATATCGTCAGTCTGAGAACGGATACTCGATCTATTCAAGTGAGCCTTGCCACCCTTGTAGTACTCTGTAAAGCAATATAGTTATTCATATGCGGCTCCGGCGATGCTTGTTTCTCCCTCGTGCATGCCTGAAACCAGAATCGGCTGCATCTTCCGCAAACGGGATTAGTTTCTTGAGGGGTTGCGACTGTCGTCTTCAAATGCGTTTCGTCATCACTGCCCACTGTATACAGTCGTATCTCAGTACACGCAGCCTTTCGACGCGGGGCACTCAATCTTCCCGAGTTGCCACCACACTTTTACGGAGAGGCTGTGGCGGCCTTCTCTGCAAATCGAATGAGCTTCTCGACGATCACGGCTGTTGCGGTCTTCATACGGATGATTGACATGGTAACACACTTGATTCTCAGGGGGACATTGATCGCTTTCTTGTGTTTTTATTTTCCTTTCTCGCAATTGTTTGCACTGAGGAACATGTTGGTGGTGCTGCCTTTCTAGAGAGCGAAGCTATGGTCCAGACCAGTATTTCATGTTGGGCACCCGAGAGATTGGCAAATTTTCTATTTGTGGTACGAAAGATGATTCGCAACATCGTTTTTTTGTGTCCGTGTTTATAACGGCCTTTGTTTTACGCTTTTTTGCTTAAGCTTTTTTTTTTCATCACCCTTAAACGATCTCCATCGCCGCTTGAATGATCACATTTCTAAGGTGACAACAAGATCCTTAGTAAGTGAAAAAAAAATTTGAGCAGCTTCACTTTCTGCACGTTGCGAAGTGTAGTTGAACTGCGTAGGTTGTGGCATCAAGTTGATAGGCATGTTCTGCATCGGTTAAAATGGGACCATTTCATTTTTCTCCTGCTTTCCCAACCGCATGTTCTTCACAAAGTATTTCTTTCTCCTTTTATCTATCTTTTTTTGTTTTCTCCCTGTGGTGCTTAAGTCCACAAGCTTCTCCATTATTAGAGTACCAGTGTGGCTTATCTTCGGCGCATTCCTGCTTGACAAGGCAAATGTTATCTAGAGCAATCTCGACCTTAATTAAGAGCTCTGCTGTTAAAAGGCGTGCTTTTCTGTCGTGCCGAGATGACAAGAAGGCTTATGAATTTTACCTGTTGACAATTTCATATCTGTCTACTTTTGGAGAGCAGTAACCTGTCGAAGAAGTATGTTCAGAAAAAATGATGAAGCATTCACAGTATGCTTCACAGTGCTCTGCCTCGACCGCTCAATGAAAATGTGGTCAGCCGAATGATTGCGTTTTTAGCGAGGGAACGCATGACTAGCGCGACATTGAGGAGCTGCCGCAGTGGCGCTGGATATCGGTAAACAATGACCGCTGCTCAAAGAAGCCCAGGAAGAACGCAAGCCAGCGCTCTCACAAAGAAATATACATGCCATTGGGCACGAAAGTTGCAACACACTGTTGAAACACAAGAATGTCAGATATAGTTTTAAATGCGAAGCATTTCTTAGCGAACTTCGGCGACTTTGAGCGTATCTATCTATCTATCTATCTATCTATCTATCTATCTATCTATCTATCTATCTATCTATCTATCTATCTATCTATCTATCTATCTATCTATCTATCTATCTATCTATCTATCTATCTATCTATCTATCTATCTATCTATCTATCTATCTATCTATCTATCTATCTATCTATCTATCTATCTATCTATCTATCTATCTATCTATCTATCTAGCCGCCTAAGACTTTTAGCCCTCCTGAAAGTTTCGTTAATGAAATCAATACCGAATTTGTTATGGCTAATTACGACTGCATGACAAGCATAAGTGCGTTCATAACATCACTATCATGACATGTATGTCATGAATGTCATGATTTACATTGCATGGTCTTGCTGCTTTTGCGGTGGTTTCGTTCACCTGACATGTTGCAAAATTGACATGGTATCACATGACTGCATGGCGAACACAAGTGACAGACCCTAACGTGAAAATAATGTTATGCATTTCATGTAAGTTATGAGTCATGACTACACGCCACGCTGATGGTACGCTCTCAGTCGTTGCCCTAGCTTCGCATATAAAACACATTTCTTGTTACGGGACGCGAATGCAGGACGAAGGTATATGAGTGATGCAAACATGCTAGTCGTGAGATGTGTGTCATGTAACAACATGACTACATGCCACACTCATGATGCGCTCGTGGCTGTTTCGCTAGCTCCACACATACCAAATAATTTGGTAGTGCATGACGTGAATAGGCGACGAAGGCAAATGACAAGTCCATACATGGTAATCATATTATGCGTGTCATGTAAAACATGACTACATGATACGCTCATAGCGTGCTCATGGTTGTTTCACTAGTTCTCCATATACCAAATTCGGTGTTACGTGACATGAATGGACGACGAATGTAAATGACAGGTCCAAACATGATTATCATGCTGGGACAAGTCATTTACATTCGTCGTCAGATGACACGTCAAACGTGATAATCATGACGTGAAAGTCATGTACAGCATAATTTGTGCTGTACATGAATGCGTAATGTTGTGCTGCTTTTAAAGTGACGTATCAACCGCTGCCAATCGTGCTTCGCATAACATCGATTCCTACTGTACGTGGGATCTTCCTTTTTTTTTATTTAACAAGCGTCACTGCTGGCAGTAACCGAAACTGTCACCTATCTGCTGTGCACTATCTTCCAGAGGTGCCAGCGCCATTCTCACCAGCAGAATGATTGAGGAGTTGTAAATGCTGTAGGAAAAATGCAATGGCCAACAGAAAATATTGCAAATATTGCACCAGTGTGGTAAGTACCGAGCCGTGGAGGCTACAACAAACATCAAAAAGGTGTGAATCGGAAAGTGATAGATCTGCTAATTTTTTATGTCATAGAGTAAGACGGGTCATTGAAAGAGAATACAGTTCTACAATGCCTGTCCTGGAAGGCGACCACGCCAATGGGCTTCGTATACGTGACGACGAGGAAACTCATTGGCTGCCTTCCCGATCAGCACTTGCCAAACTTGTCGGCTCACGCACCGGTGAAACCACACTAGTTATATCTTGATCTGCGAGCAGCTGAAATTAAAACGGCGCACTTTCAGCTCATAAAACAGGTCGTACAGCACCGTCTTACTGAGAAAAAAAAATGTCGATCACTCAGTATACATTTCTTGGCGATCGATAAGTGCACCAAACTTTCAGACTTGTGGACATCCATGGGAAGGCTGAACAACGTAGCTCTGTGATTGCCAAGAGGCTCCGTACACAACAAGCACCTTACACGCGAAGAAGATAGCGCATAAAAACATTGGAAAACAATCACAGCATATCCACGGAGTGAATGATGAAGAGTGGGGCGAAGCGTCCGTCAGCCCGTCCGGGCTTTCGTCCGTCCGTTCGTTCTTGCGTCCGTCTATCCATGCGACCACCCGTGCGTCAATCAATGTGTCCCTCCGTCTGTCCGTGCGTTCGTCCACGAGTCCGTACATCCATTTGTCTGTCCGTCTGTGCGCTCGTCCGTGCGTTCTTCTAGTGAACACTCCAAGTAGCGCCATCTCCCATCTCATGAACCCTGTGGCACAAACCCACTCTAGAGTGGGTATGTGCCACCGGTGGCTACATACATACATACATACATACATACATACATACATACATACATACATACATACATACATACATACATACATACATACATACATACATACATACATACATACATACATACATACATACATACATACATACATACATACGGAGGAGGAGGAGGAGGAAGAGGAGTGACAGACCCACGTCATAAGGAGCTTCGCTCCTAAAAATCAGAGAACACAAACAATGTCACTTCATATGAAAGCACATATGGATTTTGCGATTCGCCCCAATAAAGGTCTGTTTTGATTTCCACTTAATATGTTGTTGGCATAATGCTTGGGCCATCCCATGAAGAATATATACATGTAGTTCATGCTGACATCGCTAGACACTGTATGGAGGTTGTCGCACATAAAAAAGTGGCCGGTATATTTAAAGGCGAATGACTGCTGTTACTCCGGTTGTTAGAAGAGTCTGTGTGCTCGGTAGCCGATATCGCAATTAGGATTCGCTACAATTCCCTTCGATCTGCTTTGTGTACGTGCCATGTTGGGAAAAAGATAGCTGCTTTAAGAAAATCTTTCGGAAGAAACTCGTTTGAGTGACATCAACTTCCGCTATTCTTATGTGCCAGACAACTATCGCAGTGTCGTTAGAAAGAGTTGTCGATTGGCTCTTGCAAAGCCACCGCCAGTTCATGTCTTGACAAAGGAAAAGAGAAACAGCATATTCACTACGCACAATGCGGGAGCTGTGCGTGCCGTCTTTACCGGTGTACCGTCAGCGGCAACGATGAAATCGACCGCCCTGGGATAATTAGCCGAAGAATTTCTTAATTAAAGTGTGAGCGCCATTCGCCACCGATATCGCTTCTTGGTGCACCACGTTTATACGCGATGTCCTGAGAGGCAGTGACCGAGAGATGAAGAGAACGAGCCCACACACCGTGCGGGGAGATGTTTTTGGTGTTATTTTTCGTGAAAAAAAGCTCTAATAATGCTGTGGAAACCTATAAAAGGTTTTTCTATGCACGGCTCACAACATAAAATTATGCTTAAGGCTAAAATTACTGGATTTATTTGACACGAATAAAAACCCACTGATGCAAAAGTTACTATACTATCTTTCTTAGATTCAAATATGATCGAAGCATCGATTTTTTTTCAAGTGATGCCACTATCCGAAACACTTTGTTACATTTATTACAAGGCTTACTCTTTAAGAAACACTCCTTTAGCAACATTAACAATTAACGTACACTGCATGCCGACATACTATTGACAATTAAGCGCTTATCACTTAAAGAAAACTATGACAGTAAAACGAACTTTTCCTTTTTGCATGAAACCAATTTTTCGCGTGTATTGCGCTATTTTAACCTGTTGAGTCAACTTCAGCATTTCCACCTCCATCTAAAATGCGGTCGTCGCTTTTGTATGTCTCACGTTCTTCTTTTTATGTTTGCGCTTTAGTGTTCCCATGGGAAGTATTGGAAAAAAAGCAAGAAATGAAGGTCGTTCACTTGAAGTCACACCTGACGCAAGTCATCAATGGAGTTACTAACGTTTCAATCGGGTTTTTCGTACCTACAGAAGCAGTACCGGAGGCACGGGTAGCAGTAGTGAGGTGTACCTGACCAGCGTGGAGCGCGAGTGATTCTCCCGCGACAAGCGACGTGCATACTAACGTTTCAATCGGGCTTTTCGTACCTGCAGAAGCAGTACCGGAGGCACGGGTAGCAGTAGTGAGGTGTACCTGAGCAGCGTGGAGCGCGAGTGATTCTCCCGCGACAAGCGACGTGCATACTAACGTTTCAATCGGGCTTTTCGTACCTGCAGAAGCAGTACCGGAGGCACGGGTAGCAGTAGTGAGGTGTACCTGAGCAGCGTGGAGCGCGAGTGATTCTCCCGCGACAAGCGACGTGCATACTATCGTTTCAATCGGGCTTTTCGTACCTGCAGAAGCAGTACCGGAGGCACGGGTAGCAGTAGTGAGGTGTACCTGAGCAGCGTGGAGCGCGAGAGTGATTCTCCCGCGACAAGCGACGTGCCTGCGACGTCGGCCGAGACGCCCGGAGGTGGCGACCCGTCGGTGCCTGCTCCGCGGCTCGCCTTCCTCGACAAGATGCTCGAGCAGTACGACAAGCGCGCCTGGCCCACCTACGGAATGGGTAAGTTTGGGAATGGATTGAGTTTGAAAGCCTTGATGGACGGCTTTCGATCGCATGCATGCTTTTGCGGAATGCCACAAAGAACGTCGCGCAAGGTACACGTGGACAGATTCTGGTTCGCCACGAATGAACTTGTCGAGTGTGTGTCGGGGTGCTGAGACGGATGTGTCTTCTTTATCGTCCGAGTGTTTCCATGTTTTTTTTCTGCGTAGTCATACTGAAGTTAGGAATAATCATCTTGCCCAGAGTGCTGCTCTCTCTAACTTCCCAAGATTCTCAACCCATCTGTTTGATTCACTCTGACTAGAGCGTGTCTTCCATGAACACGGAACACATAGCCCCTTAAATCGACGTATCTATAGGGGTGCGTATTTATAGGCGACGTATTCTTTGGCATAAAGCTTTGCTGTCATAAACAGGGGGCAAAGTTTCTCAGCATGCACACACTCCCCATTTCCATTGGTTGAGTCTAATAAAAACATATTTCACAATAAATAAAAAAAAACTAAGGAGAAATTGTGACCTGCTGCTGGTCCCGGGATTTCTGGGACCAAAAATGCGAAACGAACAGTTCTTATAATGCAACAATGAAGGTCCTCGGCTGCCATTATAGCTTCATCCAGAGTGGCCATAATCCTGCTCTTTCAACAAAGACGAGACATATGGGCCGATTGACTAACGGCAGGGTGAACTTAACGTTTCTCTCCCATTGCATGGGGGTGGCCCCCATAAAACAGTTTGGCAACCTACCTACTTACAATGAGGTCGCACTAAATGGGGCGCAAATAAAAATGTCCGTTTGCAATGTATATTCGGCATAAAACGTAAGTTACGCGCATTTATCTTACATGTATGATGTGCTGCGAATTGTCGGTGAACACAATAATCAACGCGATGTTTTGACGAAAACGAGTTGCGTGCGATGCCCAACTTACCTCACCAGTGATTACCTATTCGTGAGTTTCAGCTACATGTGTTTGTTTATGAACGCCTTAACAGCTGTTCGTTAAGTACTACCCGGCGCGCTTTTACACGCGATGCCATAGTCGAGTTCCCTCTAACAATTCCTGAATAAGCGAAGACACCCCAGTTTTGGCGCACACGTCTTTCGGCCCCCTTCAGTTCAAAAGCTACATTTTGTAAACATTTGCTTTTCCTGGCTTCACAAACAAAAAATGGTATAGATGTACTATAGCACTGGCGTCTTTTCATTGGGAAGCTCAACAAAAGCTAGCAGCAGTAACCGTATATTGAACCTCTACTATTTCTTTTAATGTCCAGGTGATGTTCAAAAGCCTTTAACATTATATTTTATATACATCTGCCTACCGCATCCACACTTTCGTAAGGCTCATGGCCGTACTCACCTTAACAAATATGTTCGCTAAACTCTGCGCAACCAGGCTGCCCGCCATAGTTCCGCGACCAGAACAAAACATGAACAAAATTCATTTCATTACCTTATTTCTCGACTGTCAACCTTACTCCCCTAGAGTTCATGCTTCCGTGTCTCTGAATATTTTAGGGCAATATCCCGAGCAAACGCGCTTAAGCTGATAGCAGTTCCGCGTTATCGATCAGTGAGTACACTGAAACAAAACAAAAAGTTGCGGCTCCACATTGATTTTGTCTGTTTAAACAGCACATCACGTTCGCCATACCTTCCACCATTGTCGCTTATGCACTGTTCAACGCTTGGAGCCTAATACAGGAAGCTCTGTTCTGTGGGGGGATGTAACGTGCCTCCAAAAAAAAAGATGCTGGCTAATTATTTGTGTGTGTGTGTGTGTGTGTGTGTGTGCGTGCGTGTGTGTGCGTGCGTGTGTGCGTGTGTGTGCGCGCGCGCGCGCGCGTGTGTGTGTGTGTGTGTGTGTGTGTGTGTGTTTGTTCATAGGACATCGCGATGGAATTCAGGACTCTCATGATTTCTAAACATCGCTTCCTCGTGTATTTATGCAAAAAGATGCTCTCACTGAAGTGATTTCTGCACCATTATTTCTAGAGTTGACAAAATCCACATAAGAGCCGCCGTACTTACTGCGCTGCCTCACCATCGTGTTTAACAGGGCAGAACTTGACAGAATACCTTCTATGGTGATTCGTTCTGCTACACAGATAGATAGATAGATAGATAGATAGATAGATAGATAGATAGATAGATAGATAGATAGATAGATAGATAGATAGAAGATTATATTATTATTATTATTATTATTATTATTATTATTATTATTATTATTAATAATAATAATTAAATGTGGAGGCCTAGCTTCTCCGCCACGTCATGGGCTTTCTGGACAGCCTTGATTCTTGGGTGAGGACCAGGCTCTTGAGCATGAAATTAAAGTAATTTTCAGAAAATTTTTGATCTTTTCCCTGTAAAAGGGGGCACCTCCCGAGCATGTGGCTAAGATCACTGTGATAATAGCAGTCTGGACAGAGTTATGAGTTGTCGGAGTAATGATTTTATGTTATTGAGGCTGGGCTATTTTCCCGCTTAAAGCATGCGAAGGGAGATTTCCTGTGGCCTAGACAAGCTTTCATGTGGCAGTGTAAAGAACCTACGGTTCATTTGATAGTATTTTATGACCTCGTCAAATATAGTCCAAATATCTCTGAAATAGAGGCGGGGGGCTGATTCTTCTGTCTGAGCCGCGCAAGTCCCAGCACGGTGAGTAAAACTTCGCGCCTTAGTGTGGGCTAGCTCTTTGACATAGAAAAGGCCCCCGACCTTCGAGCCAAGGCGAGCAGGGAACCAAGTAATAGTGTGGTGGGTGAGTTTCTTGTGAGCTAAAGCTCTAAAATCTTCTTTGCACACGGAACCAAAAGCGAAGGCCCTAGCAGCAGCTTTGGAGTCCATGTAAATATTTTTTTGTGTGTGTGTTTCAAGGAAGGTTAGTGCAATGGCCATCTGCTCGACTTTGTAATAAGTGGTTTGAACCGACGCTGAGAAAAAAAATCAGATCCTTAGTATTTACGGACACTACTCCAAAGTTTGTGGAAGCGCCGTACTGGTTCTGGACGGGGTCGACAAGGCATCAAACAGACCAGTGGACGTGAGAGTGAGCTAAAAAAGACGAGGCTCGTGCAACAGGCCTGCCCACGTTGTACTGTGGGTGCATATTTCGTGGAAGAGGGCACTCTTTGATGCGAAAGCGCATACAATCTTCAAGTGACATATCTTTCACTTCGAGCGTCAGGCCAGTGAGTCCAGTGTCAACCAGAATATTTTCCTCCGCTGATCTGACTGAGCGCCTCGCAACCTGTGCCGTTTTCTGAGCCTCGATAACTTCTTCAAGCGTGTCATGGACCCCAAGGTACATAAGGTTCTCAGTGATTGTGCACATGGGAATGCAAAGCACTCTCTTGATTCTTCTCTGTATGAGTATGTTCAGTTTAGTCCTCTTATGGAGTTGCCGCTTGTGCATGGATGCTACATAACTCATGTGGCTCATCGAAAATGCATCAAACTGTCTGAGAAGGATGTCCTCCCGAAGTCCACTCCGACTGTCAGAAATGCGCGATATTAGTCGGATGACCCCTTCAGCCTTGGAAGTCAGACGGTCGATCGTGATGCCATTCTTTCCGTTAGCTTCCATGATAATGTCCAGAACGCGTATGAAGTCCACCCTCCGAATATGCTGCCTTGATGCCGTGTGCAGCCTAATGTCGATGATGTCGGCCAGTGGTTTTTCAGTTTTTCAGTTTGGGTCCCCTTCTCGTGGGTCGATATAAAAGAAGTTCGAACTTTATTGATGAGAGCTTAAGGCCCATTTTCTTTTTTAACACAGTCGACAGCCTCTTGATGAGAGCTCTTCACACAGCCCTCCGAGCCACCGACACTCCATATGGTGATGTCATCCGCGTAGATGGTGAACTTGGTGCCTTCTTGGTTTGAGAGCTTGGCAGTAAGGTCGCACATTGCAATGTTGAGTAGCAATGGGGAGTCGACAGAGCCCTGCGGGGTGCCGAAAGAACCTAGATCAAAGCGTTAGCCTTGAGATCTCCCAGCTGGATAGTGGCTTTTCTATTCTTGAGGAACGAGCTAGCGAACTTGTGAAAGTTGGCTCCGGGGTTAAAGCAAGAGAAGGAGGCAAATACATCGAAGTACAAGATATTGTGAAAGACCCTTTCAATATCGAGTCCTAGAATGGCTTTAACGTATTTCGTCTCCTGATTTATAATGTGATGCTTCAGCACTTTCATGACGTCCTGAGTAGATAGGTGTGGTCTGAAATCTGTCACGATGTGCGGGAACAGGTTAATTTTTTCTATGCGCTTCGATATCCGATTGTTGCAGACATGTTCGGTGACTTTACCTACACAAGACGTCAGTGAAATGGGTCGTAAGTTGTTAAGACTGAGACTCTGGCCAGGTTTAGGGACGAGGATGACCAACGCCACTTTGCAATGCTCATGGAAAAATCCCAAATCCCAAATACAATTTATTTCTTTGGTGAGGTGATGACAGAGTCGTCGTATGGTTTGCGAAGTGTCTTGTTTGTAATGCCACCGAGGCCCGGGAAGGAGTTCCCGTTAACATTGGTTAAGGTGGTCGGAACCTATGCTTTCTGGAAGGCTTGTCCAATTCGAAGACCCGCCGCGGTGGTCTAGTGGCTAAGGTACTCAGCTGCTGACCCGCAGGTCACGGGAACGAATCCCGGCTGTGGCGGCTGCATTTCCGATGGAGGCGGAAATGTTGTAGGCCCATGTGCTCAAATATGGGTGCACGTTAAAGAACCCCAGGTGGTCGAAATTTCTGGAGCCCTCCACTACGGCGTCTCTCATAATCATATGGTAGTTTTGGGACGTTAAACCCCACATATCAATAAATCAATCAATCATTATTTAATTCGAAGGCTGGGGATCCCGTGTATTGCGCGTAGCCAGAAAGAGGACGGGCTGTATCCAAAGGGAGGTCTCTCTGTGCCAGACGCTCCATTACTTTCGCATCCGATTTTGCCTTCCTCTCCGAGTTTAATATTGTGTCTACCAAGCGCGTATGGTTGGATTTAGATATGGTCTCCTGCAGCAGGTGTTTGAGAAGGTTATATTTCACCCCAACTCTCATTTTTCCATCCATCGTATTGCAAAACTAGACCCAACGCTGTTTTCCTAGCGTCTGACAGTGAGCGCTTATTTCCTGATTAAGACTCGCGATGCGTTTTCGCAGTATTCGATTCAGACGGTGTGCTTCCCACCGGGTACAGAGGACGTTTTTTACCTCAAAAAGGTGGGCAAGCCTACTTACTCGTTTTATGGACCTTAAGATGAGTCTGTACCGTTGTGGTGGCCGACCTGACGTCTTCAACCAGCTGAGACAGCCACTTGTCATTTGGCGGGTCGTTAATGTACTCTATGCTTCTCACTCTTATCTTACGAAAGAGGTCCCAGGCTGTGCATTCGCAATGAGTGTGTTGACGGGGGGTGGGGTGGGGCGGTTGCCTGAATTTGTAATTACGTACTTACGTACTGAGAATACAGTGGTCAAAGTTTTTTTTTTGTTCCATTCCGCAACAGTTGTCACTTCTCAAGTCCTCATCCAAGTTGAACCACAAGCTGTATCTTGTGGTTGCGACAAAGGTGAGGTGTGATGTAATAATAATAATAATAATAATAATAATAATAATAATAATAATAATAATAATAATAATAATAATAATAATAATAATAATAATAATAATAATAATAATAATAATAAACATTCCCAGCTTACGCAGCCACAAAAAATTTCACACATCGCATAATTATTCTGGTATATCTCACGGCTTGCTGGAATCGCCCTTTATGAGAGGCATGTATGATGCTTAAACAGCGCTAATCACAAGGAACAGGTCGAGAAACATTTTGCCTGTTCAACCTTTCACTGTAGCGCAGTTTATGCGAAGCAGTCGGGGAACAGCTCCCTATGTCGCAATGCTTGGTAGACCCTAGTTTCGTAGACGCGCGAACTTTTTTTTTTGTTTGTGTTTGGTGATCATTCACGGGACCATGAACGGGTACACACACTGTGCCAAGTACAGGCGATAACCGAAGTGGAACGGCAGCTTAGCTTCCTGATATCGGCGTAAGGTAAATTGATTGATTGACTGACTGATTGATTACTGAATGAATTGAATTATTGATTGAAATTAAAGGTTGTCAGACCCACAACCTCATTATCCTGACCTTCGCTTCAAAAGTGAGAGCCCCGCAGGTCGTGGTATTGAATCCCGGCTGCGGCGGCTGCATTTCCGATGGAGGCGGAAATGTTGTAGACCCGTGTGCTCAGATTTGGGTGCACGTTAAAGAACACCAGGTGGTCGAAATTTCGGGAGCCCTCCACTACAGCGTCTCTCATAATCAAGTAGTGGTTTTGGGACGTTAAACCCCACATATCAATCAATAATCAAAAAGTGAGAGTGAGAGAAACTGCAGAGGAGAGGCAGCGAAGTTTGCCAGAATGTACCCGGTTCGCTACCCTACATGAGGGGAGAGAGAAGAAAAAAAGAATAGAAAAAACTAGGAGGAAAGGGAGAAGTAGTGATGCAGGGACACAAATATCAGCGTCCAGCAGGCGCACCCAGACCACCACAACCTAGCAGTATTTGTTGTGTCATCTGCCATCATCTAAAAACAGACTGAAATATCAGATGCTGTGTTTTTGCAGCCATCATAGCACTAGCGAAGCGGTTGGGGGTTTAGGTGCACATGAACACGCTTTCTATATACAGCAGTCGTGGTCACTCGCTAACTATGCATCGATCCTGTGTGCACGATCAAGAAAATAGAGCACCAGAGAGCAGCTAAATATATTTGTATTAACATTCGTATTTCCATACGCAGCAAAAAAAAACTACACGTGCCGCAATTCCTATTGCACGGCTGATTGCGAGAAAAGGAAAAGAATTTTGCGCTAACCTAATAGTGCGTACCAATAAAAAGCTCAACTAACAGGTAATCTAGGGAAGAAAATATGCAACTGCGAATTTCTTACCAACGTCTCGAGGCCATTTTTTTTTCCAACGACATGATTGTTGCTCTGATAAATTGCGATTTGGGTGTAGTAAATCTAACCAAACATAGCTAAACAACCCAAACCACTGCAAATGGAACCTAAGAAAAGAAACGAGCTGCAAATCAAGAGAAGAAAGCTCGCTACCGATAAGAACTGAGTCTAATATTATTCAGGAAAATTAATTCATGACAAAAGTGATCCGTCAGCTGTAGAAGGTAACCCTGAAGAGCACAAGAGCGTTGTACGCGTTAGTTAGTTGAGAGCACTGAGTAACCAAAAATCAGCCAAATATGAAGATGTGTGATTGCTTCCAGAGTTTTCTACGTTCCATCGACTAATGGAGTAAAGTCAAAGTTCCGAGCGCAATTTCGCATGGTGCCTTGCTCTTTTCTCTTTGCTCCTGACTTTTCTCTTTGCTCCTGACTTGACTTGTCAGAAACTCCCTTGCCGCAGTTTTTGACGTCATACATTGGTGGGCACCACAGTCATTCATCGTACGTTTCTCAGTTAATGCCGAGTGCATCATTCACTGCACAAGCTGGCGTTACTATAGCCATCAGCTACCTAGCGAAGCAATTACCTAGCGCGTTTCAGAAACCGACACCATCGAAGTTGCGTTCGAAGTTATCGATCGACCAGAATGAATGAGTGCTAGTAACTGCACCCGCTTCGCGCTCCTGTCCGTCCCCGCAATCAGGGAGAAACAGAGAGCTTACCCAGAGGTGCGTGGCACGAAGAAATTAAAGGTAGAAGCCAGGCAACTATCGCGCGACAGAATGATCGTCGTCCATTAGTTAAAGAGCCCTCTCTGAAGACGTACAGATTTAGCACTGAAGGTATTACCGTGCGGCTTACGCGCGGATCAGTAATGACGTAGCTTGTACGCTTCCTTATTGCAGAAGTACATTTAAGACGCAACGACTATGCCATAGTTTACGCTGTGGCTGCACTGTAGCTTGTGGTACAGTAGCCTCTGATGAGCTGCACATTTCGGTGGTGGTGGCGGCGTAGTAACGGAACAACGTGGCGCCTGCAAGCCTGCAGAAATTTGGTTTCGAAGGTGTGCTGGTCACGTGTGTTTGTGTTCGCCGCTTTCGAATAATCGCTGTGTCTCGATCGTGGGCTAGTCGGTGATCAGCCATTTCTTATGTTTCAAGCTCATATTTTAGAGAATGCACACTTCATTTCATGTTGGCACATTTCGTTACTGTTGGAATGTGAGTGCATGACCGTCGTCGTTGCTTGTAGCATCCACATGTTTTGCGCTGCTAAGATTGCCAGGGGTGGCCTGATTCGAAACATGGAGGAATCAAACATTTAGGAGAAAACATTGTGCAATGTAACAGGACAAAAGAAAGAAAAGGGGTAGCTCGTTCACGCCAAGCCCCTTTTTCTTACAGAAAAAGGCGTCCTTTCCTTTCTTTTCTTCTAGAAAAAGGGGCCCTCCCCATTTTTTTATTTTTTTTTGTTTGCTGCGGGAGTTCTTGCATGCGCACAGTAACGTTTTGAGATGGACATAGTGGCTAATACGAGACCTTGCAGGTTAAGTTAACTACGTGTCGACCGCGATGGCACGCTATTTCCTGAGTTACTCACCATCATCACCATCACCAGCCTGAATACGGCCACTGTAGGGCGAATGCCCCTACCATGTTCTTCCAATCAACCCAGTCCTGTGCTTGCTGCTGCCGTGCTGTACCCGCACACTACTTAATCTGATCTACCCACCCAAAATTTCTGTCTTCCCCTCGTGTGCTTGCCTTGACTTGCAGTTCAGGCTATTACACGCCACGACCAGTGGTTATCGTACATACGCGCTACATGCCCTTTTTTTTCAACTATGATAACATTAATAATAGTTTTGTTTTCTCAACCCACTCTGATACTTCAGTGTGCCTTAAGGTTACACCTATACATTTACTTTTTATTGCTCGCTGCGTACCGTACATTCGTATTTACCGCGCGATAAGCCAGTGCTACTTAGACACCCTATAACGACGTGGTGGCATCGGGATTCGTCATCAAAGTCGCTATGGTGTCAGAGCCCCGGCCTTCGAAAGACCTGAGGTTAACAACATCAGGTAATAGTTTTTTTGTTTTATACCAATTTATAAACGGTTTGCTCGTCTACTTGGGGTGGGGGTGGTTCATGGAGTGATGATGGCGCTCGAGTGGTTTTAGCCTGGGAGACCTGGTCGGTTGTCGCGGCTTACTCATTGATGAACTTCATGATGGCACCTAGCGTGAGTGCAACATAAGCCTATAACGTTGAGCCTTGTTTCGCACCATTTGTGTAAGCCTGTTTTCCGGCATAACCTGAATGAAATACTTATGCACCTTTCTGCTCTTTCTTTTATTCAGGGCATCCAACGTACGTCAAAGTGAACATATACGTGAACAGCATAGGCCCTGTCAACGCGAACAACATGGTAAGTGTTCCAAGACCAATCGATTCCGTCATATTAAATTACGATTTTTTCTAACTCCAGAAAAAAAACGATTTTTACTGTATATGAGCGTAATTACCTCTAAAACTAAAATAAAACCGGAAGCTTAGAATGACTGTGGGTGTGTTTGAAGAACAATAACTCTTTACATGTATTTTTTATATCTTGTGTCGCTTATGGGGTGCTTCACGCGGTTGGCATTTGCTCCTATAAATATAAATCAGGCAAATAAAGGTCGCATATGCAAAAGGTTCAGTCGCATGACATTATTAAGGCTGAAGACAAAATCAGAGTCAAAGGAGCACAGAATATTTTACGCATAACGGAACACAAAAGTATACACAAACCGAGGACATAACTGCACTGGAGTTCAGTGTCATGACCGCAGAATAAGATTCCCCTTCAAGTGACGCATAGAGCACAAGACACAATCCAATCAAATATATACCTTAAGCTATCGCTATAAATGTTAAAAAGTATGATCAGTAATGTTCGCGAATATCGCTCATTTCAAGTAATTTCTTTCTACTGCAGTAAATATGCGCTGGCCATGCACCTACGATACTTGCGACACTGCGGGGTTAGTACCAATAAATCGCGTATAATATCTACTGTCGTTTGTCCTTGAATTGGGGTTCACTCTCGTAAAAGATGCTGACAGCAGGATTTGTTGAACAAACAGACAAAGTTAATACGGCAACCTGAACGCCATCCCCGTTACTCGATGTACAGTTTAGGAAAACATAATTTGAAACGTAAATGGTATTTTTTATATTAACAAAGTGTACGCAAAGCATTATGGGTGCCGAAATTAGAGCAAACACCTCTTTTCTGAATTTAGCGAGAATAAAGTTTATCCTTAGCGCAGTAAACATGTTCCATGGTTCCAGAAACCAACAAGCCCAGCTTTCTGTGAGGGCGATCGAAGTCGGCATCTTTTCGCACCTTCACTTCAAGAAAGTGCAGTACCTGCGAATGTTTGTGCGTGATTGGACACGCGCGAAGCGAAACCTTTAGCCATGGGCAGAAACTTCTTCCCGAGCAGCAAACGCGCGCACACTTACGGGCTGCATTGCTTTCTGTTGGAAGTGCAACGATAAGAACCGCCAGTGCGAAACGTGCTTCGGTGTACGGCACGCAGTTTTGCGTGGACGAGGAGAGCCGCCAGAAAGGAGTGCGCACGTCCAGCGCCATCTCCTCGGTTCGTACGGACTCACAATGCGCCGGGTTGCCGTCTTCCGACTGCACGGCCCGCATTTTGCGGGACGCCGGCGCGCAGTGACCGGCAGCGAAACACTCGAGTGAGTTTCGTCAGACCTCGCCGCGATCCAGTCTTGGTGAGATAGCGACCATGTGCCGAAAGCGAAGCGCGGACAGCAACACGCGATGCGACGTGCATGCCATTTAGGTCTGTGACCGTTTTCGACGTGCGAGGTGTATCGGAAGTCAGCCCGTCCTTTTACTGTTGCAACTCGATCGCACGGAACAGCAGTCTTCTGTTGAGACGCTCAACGCTAGGCGAGATCTTCGAGTACGTATTTCTTTTTTTTTTCTTGTCTTGAGCATCAAAGGCTGGAAAGTGATTCTGCGTATCTCCAACCCTCACTTTCAGCTTCTGAAATCGTCGCGTAGTTGACAACAGAGTGCCTCGCTTTTCCTTTTTTACGCCCTTCTTGTTTTTACTTGCGCACCGCCTTGCTTACGGTAGGAACGATAGCGTGCCTTCGGAAATACTCACAGTTTCGCTCTGTATTGATAGTTGCAAACTCTTTATTGTTGTTTCTTTGTGTGCGCCTATAACTGGAGAGCTCTAATAACCGTTTCCCGTTTGTAGTCACAAAAAAAAAATCTGATTTCGTTTTTTTTTATTAAATTTCTTTTGTCGTAGGCTCAGGCGAAGTAAAGAATGACCACTTAACATGTCGCATTGATCAATAAAGGAAAACACAGTGCTCACATCACGTGGTGTATCATTTATTTAGTCTCTAGGAGTTAACTGTTTAAGTATCTCTTTGACTTTTGAGTACTAGGATGGCACGTCACCAAACGACAAAACGGTTTACGCGAGGAACACCACCACTGCAAACAAGCTTCTCTAACGACACGCTCGGCAGCCTCGGTTTTTCGCAAATTGTTTAAACACCTCATCAGGAGGGCGCCATGGCGACACATAGGTTCAAGGTCGCGTACGCCTTCCGAGAAAAACTAAGCCCACGCAAAAATGGGGAAACCTTATAGCCATAACCCGCGGCTGCTCCATTGTTTCTTGTCTCACAGCTTGACGTCACGATAAGTCTAAGCGCAAGAACACGGCGACTGGCGACGAAAGCGACGATAGAAGCCATACACTGTGGCTTGCTCTCGCTTTTCTTCGCTTCTGTGGATCGTAGGAAGCAGCGATACGGCTGCGCCGAGGAAATGAGAGTGGCGTTGAGGGTGAAGTCAAACATAACGAGGCCGTACTGCCGAACAATTCAGGATTTTTTTTTTTTGGAGGAGGAGCCTCGACGGAGACGAGTCCCCTGCAACGCATCCACTCCCCTCCCCTCACCTTTTTTTTACTTTCCTCCCTCTCCTGTTCAGAATCCCTAGAGCCGGCGCGAGTCTGAATAGTCCCTGTGACGCGTCCGCCCTTCCAGAAGCGAGTACGGGTTCCCCGTTGCGTTAGCGACGGCGGAAGCCGTTTCGCTGTCGAAAGCACGCGGCCGCCTATTTGTCTGCGTCGAGGCTAGCTGTAAATGATGGGACCGAGAAGGCAGGGAGGTCTTCTAGGTCATTTCGCCCTCTTTGGCGACTGGGCCGTGTCACGTCCAGCCGTCCTGGACGTCCTGCTGTTTTCTCGCAAAAAAAAAGGGGGGGGGGGACAAAGCTAGACCTAATTAAGAGGAAATGTGATGACTGTTTATATTGGTGCTGCTTCCTCCTGAATAAAAACATTTACTGCAACTCCTCGAGCGCCAAATATGCTTATTCATTGCTGTCCTGATTCATACTTCTTTTAACGCCAGAAGTGTTTTTCGTGCGGATAACGTTGTCTCGGTTAAACAGCTCTTAATAAGGAAAAGAGGGGAGGGTGCGCAAAGTGTCACGTTTCCGGTGAGCATCTGTCTTTTCCGTGTGCAATCTTGAAGTTACACTTCCCCTAGCCTATCAGGAAATGTACACTGCTACCAATGGCAAACCTGTCATAAAAGTAGGCAAAGTTAGAGCCTTAGAGATACAAATCGGGAGCAGAAAACTGAGTAGGTCATAAAAGTAGGCAAAGTTATAGCCTTAGAGATTCAAATCGGGAACATAAGACTGAGCAGGCAATCTGCGCGCATGCATTCATGCTTATTTTTATTGTTTTGTGTGTTCTTTAGAAAGCGACACGTTACCAAGTCATACAAAGTTAAATGGTAGATGTGGGACAAGAAGAGATCACAGTGGGTCTTGAACTGAACGGTTGTTAAAAATTAGCAGGGACAGAACACATAATGTGACGAGAAGATAGACAATGGTCATTATGGGTAACAGGCTGTATTTCAAGTGTAAACCAATGTGCGAGGAGGAGACAGGAACTTGGGTGGGGCGAAATATGCGTGTATATGCATATGCGTGTATGACATATGCGTGTATGACATATGTGTGTATGACGGGAAAGCAGCAGGCACAGTGCTGGGTCGATTCATGAAACATGGAAATGCATTTGTTTTTCAGTGGGCCTAGTCAGGATTATGATGATGATCATGGTGATGATGACGATGGTCCACAATGATTCATGTAGGAATATGGCATGGACATCTACCTGCGCCAGTCTTGGCAGGACCTGCGGTTGAACGTGAGCAAGTACGGAGTGACCACTCCAGTGACCATCAACGGCGAGGACATCATGGGCAAGATCTGGAAGCCCGACCTGTTCTTCCGCAACGTGAAGGAGGCCAGCTTCCACTACGTCACGGTTCCCAACAAGTTGGTCAAGCTGGGTCCCGACGGAGAGGTGCTGTTCAGCATGCGCCTCACGTTGCGGCTCGCCTGCTTCATGTCCTTCAGGCATTTTCCCTTGGACACGCAACGCTGTCACATTCTGCTCGGACCCTGTGAGCAGCAGTCTCCTTCACTTGCCACTCTTTCAATTACGTTTGATAATAGATCACACGCACGCCCGTAGCCTGGAATCTTTTTTTCGTATTGGTTGAGGGGGCACTTGTTGAAGGCCTTGAAGAACACCTCTTTCTAATATTCGTCGTCGCTAAAACACCCCCTCTGTTTCGGAAGGAGGGAGGGTCCCTAGAGAACTTCCTGTGGCTACGGGTCTGGTGACACCATATGAATGAGAAGTGCATTTGGTGAATTGCGAGCTCGACTCAAGTGAACCTAAACGGGCACTGTAAGAATTCTTCAACATGTTCAGAAAATGCCGATTGGTAGTCGAGGCTCCTGGGAAAATATTTGGTAAGCATTATTAAAGGGCCACTCACCACCCCAGGTTTAAAGACAAGGGGGAGATTTTTGCCTCTTCTTCCTACACACGATGCATCTTCCTCGCCCCTTAGTTCTTGAATGCACGGGAACAATATCAGCACTATAAGCGCTAGAGCCTATCAGGATTTTGCGCTTCTCGACTGCACGCTGTTATCGCCGCTTGCGAAGTTGTAAACACACAAAATGAAGTTTGATCAGTTGATTCTACACGATATTCATGTGAGACAAAGAAGAACGGATGGGCGGCTGCATGGCAAAGCAGTGCAGGAGACAAACCACACGTGATATTTTGCATATAGCAACAAATCGAGAACATGTACGCTGTAGCCGTCACGGTAGCTACTTTCTACGGCACAGTAGTGCGCCAAGAAGGACGAGAAATGTCAGAAAAGAATATAAGGCTCTTTTTTTATTTTGGGAGCCTGGCGAGGGGCTCTTCAAGCAACAAGCTGCATGAAATTGATAATTAGGCTTCAGCTAGTTAGAAAACACTCTGTTTGCAATCAAACAGTGACGCCTTAGGCGCGATTGACTGTGTTAAGTGGAATTTTTGTAGTATCATAAGCATTTTTTTCTTTACTCTGAGATGCTTGCTCTATGTGATTTACACAGTGCATGTACTTTCCACATTGTAGACTGTAGAATATTTTATATCATGATAATCCTTTCTGCAAATACTTTCTCAGGGTTTTAATAAATATAGGTCAGATGGAAGCAAATCGATATTGTGTATTTTTTATCGCAAAGGCTTAAACGTAGTGTTAGTGTGTGAGTGCATTTACAATGTGTTTGATGCGGCTGGGAACTGTACTACAAGACATGCATTCAAAGCGATGTTTACAAATAGATCTATTATATGTCACACATGTTCCCTAAGTTAGCAACATTGGTCTAGCTCAAAAACATTGCCTGGTCCAAGCAATTAAATATTAATATATTAGATTGTAACGGAGGTGCTCTTAGTATTGCAAAAGTGAGGCAATATACTAGGGTTAGATGAGTACATTAGTGTTAAATTTTCAGCCAGAATATTGTTTACTTCCAAGGAAAGCCTTGAAGTAAAAAATACATAGGTCATAGTGAACTAATAAACAAAACAATGCGGCTAAATGGCGTTGTTGTTGAGAGCAGAGTTGCAATGCTCTCACCTATATATTACAGATGCCCAAACCATAGAACAAACAGCGATTTCATGGCAAGACACGGATCCCATTGTACTTGAACGGCCCATCGAAATTCCCGAGTTTGATCTTGTACACAACTCGTACGGACATTACAACCGGGCTATCGACACAGGTGGGTATAAAACAGCGCCTTGTTCACCGGGGGCGTACATTCTTTTTATTTATCGCAGCAAAAAGTTTGGCAGTGTTCTCTGCAGTCTAAATGCAATCAAACCACAATGCCCACTTTGTTTTACTGTTTCTCAAAGTGTGCCGTGGTATTTTTCTTAAACATCAACACGATCATTCGAGCTATGAACCTATTTAGTCCACACTGTGAAATACTAGTTGGTATAAAACTAAGTCGACTGCACCAGCTCTATTTGATATAGAAATTTTGTGCTTCGAAAACATTGTGTTCAGAGTCGTGTAGCGGTCACGTGTTTTGTTCTGTGTGACCATAGTTTTGCGGTTAGTTTAAGTACGAGCCATCTAGTTCAACAATAGGTTCTTATTGAGAGCAAATGTGAAAATGTTTATAAGATACATACGAGATTTTTGAAAATTCAGGAGGCTCAAGCCATTATTATAGTAACTTGTGCTCTTATTAGTGACAGACATGGACAGCTTACGATACGCTCAAAATTACAAGGTCACCTCAGGAACTTTTCTTCGACTTTTTTTTGTGGTGATAGTAATTTGTAAATTTTGTTGGTGTCAACTTTTTGACGCGTCAACTTTGTTAGTTGACGTGTGAGACAACACAAACTATAGACCGTTAAGCTGTCACGTCTGTTAGCCGACCATTGCAGGGAGGACTTTCGTAACTTCAAGCACCTTCGTAAGAACCTTATCTTGACCTTTACAACCATAAAACAGGTTTACCATGAAGTTATTAGAACTCTCCTACCGGATAACTCAGCCTTTCATGTGAGTTACGTACAAAATAATTCGAAACTTTAGAAATACTTAATACCGCACAAACTCGTTCGCGAACTGCTCATTCTTCCCTGTCGCAGGCGTGTTCAGTTTCCTCAATGCCACGTTTACCTTGGAGCGCCAGAATGGCTACCACTTGATACAGACGTACCTGCCCACCTTCCTGATCGTCATGATCTCCTGGGTCTCTTTCTGGCTCAACGTGGACGCAACGCCCGCGCGAGTCACCCTCGGAGTCACCACGCTGCTCACCATGACCACCGTTGCGTCCGGCGTGCGCACGCAGCTGCCGCCCGTGTCATACATTAAAGCCATCGACGTGTGGATAGGCGCATGCTCTGTCATGGTCTTCGGAGCCCTGCTAGAGTTCACGCTAGTCAACTACTTGTCGAGAAGCAAACTGCGCCCCGAGGAGTTTCGCAAGTCTATCAACATATTCCATGTGAGTTTGTGCTTTTAGGCGCCTCCCAGTTGTTCAGGTACTCCTACAGTATTGTTTACATCATAAATGTTTCCATTTCATATAACTAGTGCTCATTTCTCTAGTAGTTACCTATATTCGAAATAACAATAGTTTATCGAGTTGGTTGTCAATCAGGAGTAATTTTCTTGATTCGTCGCCTAAGCAACATAAAACAGAACCACCAAAGTTATTATTTTCTCTGCATTTCCGGTGGCTCTTTTCATCTTGCAGCAATTATTTTCCTCACGAAGAAAAAAAAACAGTAAGACAGGGAAATAAAACTGGCTTGACACGAAGCCTATGTGCGCGTCCAGTGTAAAAGTTCTGGCATTGTTTCACTGTTATGATGCCGTATTCTAGCATCCAGATTGGCATTAATGGTAGTGGTAGTGGTATCAACAGGAGTGGTGTTGGTGGGGGTGGGAGTGGTGGTTGGGGTAGCAATGATTTCAGCAACGTTGTGTTGGCAGAAAACTTCCATTTTTCAGAGCTCCTTTTCAGGTACACTTAATTTGCCTTTGTTCAATCTTTTCTTATGCTTTCAGCCTCTGCGGAACCCATGTTCCAGACTAAAACATGTGCCGATTGGTTTCGATCTTTAATGAAAACATAAATACAGCAGGGTAGTTTAAGGGCTGCGACATTACCATGGAAAGGTCCATCAAATCAACCCGTATGTAACACAAAACAACAAAGATACTCATGCGTTTTGTTTTTTAAGAAAAGCTCTTAGTTGTCGAAAAATTCATCCTAGTTCTGTGATCTAACTCGAAACCGACATCCCAGAATGTTAGCAACGGGTATGAATTAGTCCCAAGTAATTCGTAAGAATTTTCTTGTGAAAATCAGTTACAAAATTTGACTTCTTTAATTCTCCCTCAACTTTGTAGGGTACCACTCAACTGCTTCAGCATTCAAGTAAAGGTTTCTATCAAGATCTTTCTGATTTAGAAAGATGCAACGTTTTTTTAATTTTCTCCATAAAAGATATGCTCTCCAATTTTCCACCCAATGTCTCTTGTGCGCATTTAAGATTGGCGATTTCTCATAAAAGAAGCAACATATTTGCCCATACGTTTCGCAAAACTCAATTTTTTTTTAAAGCTGGCTACACCTCACAAAGCATATGTCTAAGACGGAGCACGCTTTAGAGGAGAAAAAAAAAAGGGGGGGGGGGGGGGGGAGTCGGCATTACAGCGTACGAAATCGGCTTTTGGTGCCTTCGGACACTCGGCAGATGGAAAGGAAATGAACACATTGATTAATCACTTTGAACTCCCGCATCAGGACTGAAAGGCCGAGCCTCAAAGCTGCATCACGTGCTTTTTCGACGCCTCATTTCTAGTCCGCTAGGCTAGACTCAAGAGCTATGCAAGGCAGCGTCCCAACTTGCAAAAGTAGTATCAAGGTTAGCATCGTTATACATACATATAATGATGCACTCCCAGATCACCTCTTTTACCCTAGCTGTAGTGAGATCGCTGTGGTTGCATATATTATCAGGGTAGATTTCTGAGCTTATGACATGAAGTATGTGTGGATTTTAATAAAGCTCTGTTTGTATAGGCTTGACGATAGTTATAGCGCGAGTACAGAACGACAACAAATAGACAAGAGGGACACGAGCGATACCTTCCAACTGAGTTTATTGCACAGAACGCGAAAACATATTGTTACGAGTGACTGTGTTTATTTACAGATGAGGTGAAATGACGTTGTGAAATAGCAGCGTACTTCTGAAACAGGCCTAGAACGCTTCCACCTAACCACACAGTCCAGGTGCCGCTCCACTACTCTTCTTCTTCTTCCGCGCCCCGTAGGCTTGCGCATCTTCGTTTCATTTCCCCCGGCGGCAGACGAAGCTCGCCGAGCGAGTTAAACAGGCCTATGATGGTACTGCTTGAGGCGGGCTACGTGAACAATTTGCGTAGTGCGCGAACGCCGGTTATTGGCTGTGACTCGGGCGACAACGTAATTCACGTCACCGAGACGAGTGACTATCACGAATGGGCCGGAATAGTTTGCTAGAAACTTCCGGTACAATCCTTTTTTACGGACAGGAGTCCACAGCCACACGTAGTCACCAGGAGAAAATTCTACGGGGATATGCTTGGCATCGTAGCGACTCTTGCTGTGTTCTTGCGAAGACAATGTTCGAAGGCGCGCTAGTCGACGTGCTTCTTCAGCGCGACATAACGTCTGAGCGATGGACAGATCTTCCTGATGCGAGAAAGGTAATAGAGTGTCCAGAAAACTCTGTGGATTTCGTGCGTAAAGCAGAAAGAAGAGCGAATGTCCAGTAACTTCATGCTTGGCGGTGTTATACGCGTAAGTAACAAACGGTAAGACGACGTCCCAGTTCCTGTGGTCAGCATCAACGTATATCGATAGCATATTCGTGAGAGTTCGATTTGTTCTCTCACTGAGACCGTTAGTTTGCGGATGGTAAGTGGTGGAGTGGCGATAAGAGGAGCCACAGAGGCGCAAAATTTCTTCAACCACATCGGCCATAAATTGTTGTCCACGGTCACTGATGACAACCTGTGGAGCACCGTGACGCAGTATGACCCGTTGTAACAAAAAAGAAGAAACAGCGGCTGCTGTGGCCGATGTCAGAGCGTCCGTTTCCGTATAACGCGTTAAATAATCCACGCACACTATAACATATCGGTGGCCCGATGGGGTCTTAGGAAGGGGTCCGAGCAAATCGATGCCGACTTTTTCAAAAGGGGATGTCGGTGGAGGGATGGGCTGCAAATAACCTGCCAGGGCAGTGGTGGATCGCTTGTAGCGCTGACATATAGCGCAGCTGGTGACGTACTGTTTTGTGGTCTTCCACATTTTCGGCCAGTAGAACTTCTCACGTAGTCGATGTAGCGTACGTGTGAAGCCGAGATGACCGGATGTTATGTCATCGTGCGCAGAACGAAGGACGACCTGGCGCAGGCTTTCCGACACCACCAGAAGCAAGGGGAGGCCATCGGCTGAATAGTTTCTTTTATACAGCAAGCCATTTGAAATTTTAAAGTGCTTGTCGACGGAGTTATGTGCAGCTTCGAGCAAGGGTTTCAGGGTAGGGTCACGCTGCTGCTCACGTTTGAAGCTGCTGGTATCTGGGAAGTTGGACGAGACAGAAACTAAATAGTCATCAATGTCATTGTCGTCAGCACTGGTGTGTACTGAAGGAAGGCGGGACAAGCAGTCGGCATCTGTGTGACATCGTCTACTCTTAAAGGTAACAGAAAAGCTGTACTTTTGGAGGCGCAACGCCCAACGAGCCAGCCGGCCAGACGGGTCACGAAGTCCCACAAGCCAGCATAGTGAGTGGTGATCGGTCACTATTGTGAACTCGCGGCCATGTAGATACGGTCGGAACTTCTGAATGGCGAAGACGACTGCTAAGCACTCGAGCTCGGTGACGGTGTAGTTCGTCTCTGCTCGGGTCAGTGTCCGACTGGCATATGCTACGACGTGCTGGCGGCTGTTGCAGAGTTGGACCAGCACAGCACCAACACCTAGCCCACTAGCATCAGTATGAATTTCAGTCAAAGCATCAGGATCAAAATGCTTTAGGATGGGTCCTGAAGTCAATAAAAACTTTAGCTGTTGAAATGCAGCCTCACATTTATCATCCCACAAGTACGGTGTATCTTTATGAAGAAGGGACGTCAGTGGTGAGGCAAGTTGTGCGAAGTTCTTGATAAATTGGCGGAAATATGAGCACAGACCCAGAAAACTTCGCAGGTCCTTCACTGTTCGTGGTGGTTCAAAGTTGCGAACCACTGCGGTCTTCTGTGGGTCTGGTCGCACGCCTTCTTTATCCACGAGAAAGCCTAATACGAGGGCTTGACGTTCTCCAAAATGACACTTCTTTGAGTTTAAAACAAGGCCAGCTTCGCGTAAGCTTCAAACACAATGACAAGCGGTTGTTATGCTCTTGAAAAGTCTTGCCGTAGATAATCACGTCATCTAAATAGCACATGCAAATTTCCCATTTTAGTCCACGGAGTACTGTATCCATAAATCTCTCGAATGTCGCTGGAGCATTGCACAAACCAAAAGGCATAACGTTGAACTCAAAGAGACCGTCTGGTGTTACGAAGGCCATCTTCTCTTTATCTACGGGTTGCATAGGAATTTGCCAATACCCAGAACGCAAGTCAACAGAAGAAAAATAGGAGGCAGAATGCAGGCAGTCCACGGCGTCATCTATACGTGGCAAAGAGTAGACGTCTTTTTTTGTGATGGCATTTAGGCGACGATAGTCTACGCAGAATCTCCATGAATTATCCTTTTTCCTCACTAGAATGACAGGAGCTGCCCATAGACTAAACGATTCTTGTATGACGCCCTTCTTTAGCATGTCTTCAACTTGCTCAGCGATGACTTTCCTTTCAGAAGGCGATACGCGATAGGGCTTCTGGCGTATTGGTGGTGCTTGGCCTGTATAGATGCGGTGTTGCGTACGTGAAGACGGTGGCGTAACGGTAGACGTCTCGTCTTGGACAAAGTCAAAGACTGAGGCGTAGCGTGCGATCACCTCTTGCAGCAGCGACCGTTCAGTTGATGGAAGTGACTTGTTAATCATACGGTCAATGCTGGCAGAATAGTCGGGGTACGAGTTGGCGTGGGGTTTCTTTACATCCACCGACAGTTGGAGTGACCGTATGGTAAGAGTACTTTGCTCTTGAAAGCTTGCCAATTTAAGTCCTGCAGGCAGATATATGGGCTGCGCGGAAACGTTCACAGTCCACAAATCGGCACAACCATCGACGGTAAGCACGAGGCAACGAGGCACAATAACGTTTTTTTTAAGTGCGTTACTGAAGTTCGGCTCGGCTAAACCGTAGTAAGAACCCGCACAAGAACGCGAAGAGTTTACACGCACAAACATTGCGGTATTTGGGGCCAAGCGGACGTCTTCACACACAGAAAACACTTCCAAGCAGTCATCAACGGTATCTTTCGTCAATGGAGACGGCAACACGGGACGAAAAATAATTCCACCACTACCACAATCTAGAGTTGCACCACATTCCCGCAAAAAATCTATACCTAGAATGACGTCGTGGGTTGCTCGTGCAAGCACCGTTAGTTCAGCTCGAAACGTTTGATTTCCTACAGAAAGTAAAACAAAACAAACTCCAAGCGGGCTCAACGTTTCTCCCCCCTACGCCACGGAACGTAGCACTCCGATTCCAAGCAAACATTACTTTCGTCCCAAGGCGATTTTTAAAAGACATACTCATTATGGAAACGGCAGCAGCAGTATCAACTAGTGCAACAGTACTCACATTGTCTACAAAAACACTCACTTTGTTCTCAACCATCACAACACAAGGGGGTCTTGCGGAAGATGATTTTGCGGCCTCGCCCCCTTTGGTCGCACCAGTTAGTTTCCCAGTGGTGGTGGCGTCCCCGAGCGGCGACGCGGAGACGGGGATCGCTGTTGGCGTGCGGGTGGAGGGGTAACGCTGCGGTCGGAGCAAGGCGAGTCAGCACGTGCTGCGTGTTGCTGTTGGAAAGAGCCCTGAAATGGTCGAGACTCGCCAGCAGGTACGTACGGCGTGTACACGTTGAATCGTGGAGCTCGCTGCTGGCGACGGTAGCAGTACCTAGCGATGTGTCCAGGTAGCCCGCAGTTGTAGCAAGTACGGGTGTCGCGTCTAGTCGTCCCCGGTGAAGTAAACCTCGTCGGTTGATAAAAGCCGGGCGATGGTGGTCGAGGAGTAAATCGCTGTGACGCAGCTTGCCTGCGTTCCTGGTTTTCGAGTGGTCGTTCACTCCGTCGTTCGAACCGATCGGTGTAATTCGGGCGAGGCTCAAAGCAGCTCTGTCGCATCCGAGGTACCAGTGGTTCACGGGGCCGTTGGCTGAATGCACACTGATGGCAGACACCAGCGGTGTCCACAGCTCCCAGTTGAACAAGTTCTTCCTTAACCACTCGTCTTATAAGAGAAGAGATGTCGTCCTGTGATGGAAGGTTGACACTTGCAATCGTGGGCACATTCTCAAGACGTCCAAATTTTGGTAGGATTCTCCTCCTCTTTAGCGCTTCAAACGCTCGGCAGTGTCTCCTTAGGTCGGAAGGTGTGCGTAAGTCTTCCTTAGTGATAAGGAAATTGTACACGTCTTCCGCGATTCCCTTGAGCAAATGACCTACCTTATCTTCGTCACACATGGTCGCACTCACGATTCCGCAAAACTTCAAGACGGCCTCGATGTAGGTGGTACATGTTTCGCCAGGTAACTGAGCTCTGCGTGAAAGCGTTTGCTCCGCCTGCTTGACCTTAGCTGTTGAGTCACCAAAATACCTCTTCAGCTCGTCCACGAAAATGTCCCATGTGGTCAATGCACTCTCATGGTTGTCGAACCAAAGAGACGCGGTGCCGACGAGAAAAAACACCACGTTCTCGAGCTGCTTAGCAGTGCTCCAGCGGTTGCTGCGACTCACTCTTTGGTAGTGCTTGAGCCAGTCGTCAACATCGTCATCCGGCTGCCCCGAAAAGGTCCTCGGCTGACGTTCCGGCATGCCGCAGCGATGTTGTCCTGGCGGGTGAGCGTGTTGCTCATCAGCAACGAGGTTGTTATGGCCTGCTCCCGCGTCCTCCATGTCTGGTAGCTGTGGTGGCAAGCCTGCCAAGCGTCTGCTCCGTCGCAGAATCGGTAGAGCTTGGTCGTCCTGATCGATGTACCCGGCACCTTCCACCAAACTGTTACGAGTGACTGTGTTTATTTACAGATGAGGTGAAATGGCGCTGTGAAATAGCAGCGTACTTCTGAGACAGGCCTAGAACGCTTCCACCTAACCACACAGTCCAGGTGCCGCTCCACTACTCTTCTTCTTCTTCCGCGCCCCGTAGGCTTGCGCATCTTCGTTTCAATATAAACTCAAATGCCATGGCTACTGCACAATAAACTCAGTTGGAAGTTATCGCTCATGTCCCTCTTGTGTCTTTGTTGTAGTTCTGCTCTCGCGCTATAACTATCGTCATGTCATACCAACTAGCCCAAACTGCCACACTTCTAAGTTGTATAGTCCTGCATAGCTTAGGGATAGGCGGAGGTAGACCCAGCGCAAAAATTGAAGCTCTTAGTGATTTATTTATAGATGGGCGGGACGTCTCTCTTCTTTATGGCCTTGATTTTGCCGGTATCGGGCTGACCAAATTATTTTATATGCAAGGAAGCTGCTGCTTAGCGTCCACCACATGAAACGCATGACAGTCACACCTGCTTCATGACAGTAACAAATTGAACTGGGGCCTTCTCAGAATCAACAAGCTTGTATCCAAGGTCACACGTCAATCAGTTTCATTGACAGACACCCGCAGCGAATATCGGGTCCGCCCACCCTGTTTGCTCTCTCTGAGGAGCAGTGCTCACGCCGCAACACCAGTGAGCAGCAGCACGGTTCATCTATCTGCTTCATGGCGCAGACTATGCACACATGCACGCAGTAGTAAAAGTTACATCATCACTCGGTTGCGATATCTCACATTCAATTTCACCACGCGCACGACGTATTCACTCACAGCCGCGTATACACTCGCAGCCAGTAGACCACCGTGGCAGAGGACAAACGCCCACGAACGCACCTCATGGAGGCGCGTGTTGAATTGGCAAAAAGCGCGACAATCAAGCTGATGGTTATGCACTGCGGAAACGTTGACTGAGTGGCGGCGTGACGTGTACGCACGTGGTGTTTCTTTGCTAATCGCCGCAAATTCCCAACATGTGTTCCTGACGCCACGCGTTCCGCAGTATCTTGGTGTCATGGCCGCCGTGTAGCGAGCTCGAAACAAACTCGACTTCCCGAGAAACTTGGGCCACCCTGCATGGGACCCATTATCGCTGAATGGTAGTTTCAGACGGTAACTGGTAATTTCAGACGGGTTGGCACTACTTAATTTCACGCCAGCCTGCTTTTCGCGTAGCAGAAGAAGCACGTGTGGTATGCTTGCAGCCTGGCGACCCCTGGCGGCATGTAGTGTAATTCGTGACGTCATCGCATACCCAGTATGTAGCAGCTTCCTGTTTAAGTTTTTGTTTTTACTCATTCTTTAATGCTTATTTAAAGTAATTTACGAGACTTCCAACAAAATGAACCACGCTAGCTGTTACAGGACTGTTAATACCATTTGAAAACAAGGCTGTTTCAATATGGTCGAAAAGGTGCCGAAGTTCCCCTTTAAGCCACTCTGAGAAACGGCTAAACTAATGCAACCGACAAACAGTGAGGGAATTTTATAGACAATTTAGAAGAACTGTGTTTCATTTCAATACGTCATTCGGTACCGTTATTTTGTCAAGCATCTATTGCTGTAACCACAGATGCGCGCGTAGATCATTTTGGGAAGCAAATTCACGACTTCCGGGTCTTCGCGCATCGCTCTTGTGTCATCGCGAGCAGAGCCGCATAACGCCACCCACGAGAGTCAAATTCGTTTCTAAAAGCCCTCTTCAAACGTTCATACTCATCCACGCCGCTGCAAGGGCTATCAAAGTCACCCATGTATTCTTCATTTTTATTCTGCCCTCTTGGGGTCGAGAAATGACTTGGAAGATGATTTACAGTAATCTCTGAAATATGAGTTTTTTCCGACTGGGGGCGCAATTCTGGGTTTGCTCCCGCAGCACAAAGTAAGAAGGCGTAATATAAGCGAAATTTGTCGAGAGGGGGGGGGGGGGGGGTGTATAAAGGCGTTCTTCAAAGGTGGGAAGAGTCTAGGAGGGGGTATATTTGGTCCCGTAGCACTGGTGGAGACGAAAAACTGTCGAGCAATAAAGAAACAGCAGCATCCGAGCAAGAGCCCAAATGATCATAGCTGGAGCAAAGAGATTCATTCACGCCTAGAAAACAAACAAGGAAAAGCTCTGAACAATATAGATACATAGAAACCTTAAAGTTGAAGGCCTTCAAGCCTCAATTCAGTAGCCTGGTGATGGCCAGAGATAAAAGTGACAAACTTCTTGGAAGATTTTGTTGTTTGTCTACTCGCGCCTATGTTGCAAGGATGACAACGTTTCGCCAACAGATAGCACCCCAAAATAGCGAAGTGACATGCCTATGAAGACACGTCGAAACGCACCTAGTGTACTGACGTTTCTGTTTGGAGATGCACGCAGACAGAAACTCGCTGTTGCGTACATTTTGACGCCGTCGCCCTCGGCAATTTTGTAACGTGACGGTTTCGCGCTTGCCCGACTGTAAAGGCGCAGTGAAGATGCATTAGCAGCAAGCGAAATATTTGTTGTTCTTTTTTGCGATTAGTGTAATTGCAGATGATATTTCACTCAAGTTGCCTGCGAAATCCACATGCCACCATGTCAGATGATCAGTAAACGTTTCTTTTTTCCTAAAAAAAAAACACCTAAGTGTGACGCTGGAACCTTTTTTTTCCCTCAGAAAAAAAAAAACACTTAAGTAGAGCGCTGAATCTGGTTCTTTCTATATATAAATAATTCCTTGTAATTTTCTTGTCCTTAATATTATAATTACAGGTTCTTTGCTTGAAAAAATAATACAATTCTGTGTTATTTTTAAATTTCGCTTCAGAAACCGCGTCTATAAGTATGTGTGATATGCAATTTTTCAAGTTTTTCTTTATTTGTACTATTATTACACTAACGCTACGAAGTGTCCTAGCGTCCTGAGCATTGCTACGTTGGAGCTGTAACACAACTCGCAAGATAATACAATTCTTTTTTACCGGTAGATAATCATCTGGGCCCCAACAGACGATCCTGAAATTTGTCAACGTGATGCTTAGTACTGGTGCGGGAACTTTAAAGAGGTGTCACCAATTGCGTTTTCTGTTCATGGGATATCTCGCTTATGAAGCGCTTTCTCGCGATAAGGTTGGTTCTTTTGGAATTTTGAACGTTTTGTTTCATAGTGCGAGATGAATTATACTCCTCATTGGTGTCTCTTGAACAACATCGCTGACGTCGCCATTAGTTCCCTTTTAAATAACAGCGCAAGACAGCAGGCCGGAACATACTACGATCTCCTGATGTTAGCACTCTTTCAAATCTTTCATATCTTGAATATTTCAGTGGGAGTTCTTCTAGAACTGCGGAAATGTCAGATGAGCCTGCTTCTGATATCATGTTCAGATATCGTCCTCTTCCTTTTCTCTGGTGTGACAACGTGAAATATCTAGTGACACCAGCCCAAAAAAAAAAGAATAAAGAAAGTGCTATATTGGCTTCGATGAATATTCTACTTATTAGACGATCTGATTACCCCGTGGGCGTTCCCGATTTCCAGAAAATACTGAGCATGGTTTTGCAGATGTAGCCAAGAAGCAAAGATCCTAGCTAACAACACACATTAACCAACAACGAAGTATTTCGACAGCTTTCCTGGTTACGAAACTGCATCTTCATGCTACCGGAGAACTTCACACGCTCTGCAAAGTGGCAGTGCCGTGATGCCACTCCTTGATCGGAGGGCTTCGTTTCAGAACTGCAGGCACTGTGGTTGCCGGTGCGTGATAGAAGTTGAAACACTCGCTTTGTGGCAGTCATTGTTTTCCTGATGACCACCCGCTTGTCAATACATTTCGGAGTATAAAATTTCAGAATGCTGCGCGTTTAAAGGGGCCTTCTAGTGCTGGGATGCAGTACAAACGGTACGGGCGTGATCCACCACTCCGTCTGGAATCACGCAAAGAATAAGGTGCTTAGCTGTTTACCGACTGTTTGAAGACTGGCCATGCAAGAAAATGAGTGCATGTGCGAGTACACGCCAAGTAGCTTGTCTTCACAAATTGGATCCGTGCACGCAATTGTGATACAAGCCACGTCGCCTTGCCAAACCGAAAGAAAACGATCGATGTTAATGTCTCTGGCCGAGACACTTGCCTTTGTGGCACTTTACCGTGGCGTAGAATCCTCCTCCTACTTGTTTCTTGTGTGAAATAACCAATCAAAAAGCGTCGTAAGTGCGCCTATCAGGAAATGCGACGACTGTCCTGAACGATTTCGACTGGCTGGCCGTACGTTCATCTACCGCCCCTGCGATATTCAATACGATAGCTTGAGAGTGGCTGGAGGTCCTCTGTCATGCGGGCTCACTCCGAGCTGCTAAAAGCGCCGATAAAACCAGATGTCGTGTCATCAAAGAGGCAGCATCATTTTGCGAAGTCAACCTTCGTGGTGTAGTGAAGTTTTATGCAAAAAGGGTCATCAGAACAGTCAAGCTGTATCTCTCCAGCTTATCACATGGCCTTTCACAGCTTGTCATGCCATCACATGATTAGAAAAAAAAAACCATCGTGTGATGACATCACAGGTCACCAAAGTTTGGGAAGTCACGTAGGGCTGATATCACATCACGTCGATGCGACAGCGTCGTCACCTGCCTGTGGGCCTACCAGAGTAAGATGAAATAAGGGGCGCCGGTAAAACTACTTAAGCCGCAGAAAGCTTCCAGTGCCTGCGATCTCGAGAGAGAGAATAGTGTATCTTTATTTCGTCATTTTTTAAGTGACTCGAGAGCAGTGCAAGGCCACGCTCGAGAAAAGGAAGGGGGTGGTTGCTGAGAAGTAAAAATAAGAAGGAGGCTTTGAGCCTAATTTCATCTTAGGGAAATGCACGAGGAACCTTGTGACTTCTTTTTGTGTTTTTTTTTCGACAGGCATAGTCTTACTTCAAAATAGCATGCTACGATATTCAATATTGGCATCTTCCAAGATGAAGTTGCTCCAAAATGAAGCTTGCGATTAACCGGGAAGTCCATATGTAAAACAAAAACAAAAATAACCTCGTATTAGATGCCTTTTTCAATCAGGTGCGGCAGTGAACCTGGCGGTCGTCATTATAGAGAACCGAAACTGAGGCTTCGTGACGGAAAACTATCAAGGAACTCGCCTAATGAGGAGGAAGAGGTAGAGGAAGGAAAGGCAGGAAGGTCAACTACGCGAGCGTCCGGTTTGCTATCCTACACCTGGGGAAGGGTGTTGAGGGATGAAAAGAAAGACAAAAAGAAGACTGCTTTTTGACTATATTTTTACTCACGTAATCATTTATCTATGTTGATTTTGATCTCAGCGTGTGAGCGTCCTTTCAGTCCAGGTCGTACAATGCTTACAGCGCATTTTGTTGTTTTCTGTAGCAGCGATCAGTGTCTTAGTGTGCTCATACTTTCACGCACTCACCTCACCATGATGGTTAACAGCACTGATACGCCACTATACGTAATAGCAACCAAATTAGGGTGTAAAGTTTTTAAGTGTTGACTGTTGTTGTTTCTTCAGCTTTGCAAGAACCGAACCTGGGACTCCGAAGCCTTTGAAGAAGAGGTCAGCTTTAGTGACGAGCACAGTGTTCCCACTTTCAAAAACGCTATCACGACCGCCTTGTTTCGCAATTTAACACGTCAGTGTCACCACTTTTTTTTTTGTTTCGATTGTGTTACGGCCAAGGCTACTTTTCCCACGCAGTTGTTGTTTGTTTGCGTTCAGCTTGTTTCGTTGGCTTCGTGTATATTGCTGCACACATTTACCCATGTATTTTGGTTCTTGGCCGCTTCCTCCGAGCGTCACTGTTTGCGGTGATCAAAACCACTTCCGGAAAGTCAAGCCCGCCGGCAAACCACTCTCTCGCGTGCCGTAAAGTTCAACTCCCGCGCTCGGCTCGCATTATTCACGTGCAGCGCCTGCGAATCGCGCCTTCAGAGCCTCATTTAGTAATAGCCAATGTTGGGTTGCTCCTTAATGGCGTACGACGTGAGCCACGTCGCCAAACTTGACGCCGAAGCGAAGCATTTGAAGAGCACGAGCAGTTTTTTCAGAGGGAACGTAGTTCTCGTGGGACCGTTCCGGAAACTTGGCGCTAAGCGTTCAACCCAGCTGCGAAGACGTCGTATCGCGTGCGGGAAAAGTTAGCTAAGTACCCGTTAACCGCAGCACTTTCGTCTCCAGCACTATAAACTTTACTGGTGGCGATTGCGCAACTCGTCATTTAAATAACGTGACAAAATTGGGCTTGTTCGCACTGTACAAACTTTAGGTTAACGATAATTAGGTGTTAACTACTTACTCTCTTCTCTTCCATCTTTCCTATTTTTCTCTTTGCGTTCCTACGAAGCGTGACCGCTCGTGCGAGAAAGAGGGAATTATATGTGAAATGCAGATATTTCCTGACCTTTGCAAGCCGTATGAAGCATACAAACACGTGCTATTCTGCGTTTGGCACTGACGATCATCACGACCACTCGTATTCCCTTCTCAGCGGCTTTTAATGTTTGGCAAACGGAAAAAAAAGGAAAAGAGATGGAAAGAATTTTGTGTGTATTATTAACGCACGCACTATGTGACTTTGCATGCTTTTTTTCAAATTGTTTTTTTTTTCCAAATTTGCGCCAGGATTGCACCAGGTGCACATATCATTCTCGATGCTTGCCAGCATGTTGCATGTCTTAAAGCATTTTGTCTTTTTTTTACTCTTTTTTTCTCAGCCATTAGGGCTAAAAAAGGTATTTTCAGTTCTCTTGAAGATAGGCTGCTGATACAAGTTGAATGTTGTGTATTTCGGTTGAAAAGTTTCATATACCTCTTGTATAATTGCTATATTTCTGGAAGTTCGAATAATATTTTATTTTAGAGTTTTAGAAATTCTTTAGGCATCTACGTTAAGCATGCCGTTATTATAGTGCATGGCAAAACATATAGTAACCTCGAAATATGCTCATCGTAAAAGGGGTTTTATGCTTGTATAAAAAATTCACATTGCTATGGCACTAACAATGTTGTCCTAATAACTCTACAGTAAAGATAAAAAGAAAAACGTTGCTACTCGTTATGTTAAGCCTGTGGCCTATGATTCGTGAATTTACCATGCATAATCACCAAATCAAAGGGTATGCGTAAATAATTGGTGAAAGTTTCAAAAAAGGAAAGCTAAAAAAACGAATATTCAGCGTTTATTTTGACCAGTTGTTCAAGGTTTTGCTGCGTTCTCCGCGTCACAATTCCTCACTTGTTTTCTCTGTTTTTACCGTCGGGCTACATCAGCATTTATTTCAGTTTTTGTAAACAAACTATAAATAAAGAAGTGGTTTTTAAGGTGTTCGAGCAACAAGAAGTTTTTTATGGGTAGTTAAGGCCGACGAAAGTGCGCGATGAAGATTTTATACGCCTACTGTAGATTTTTTTGTGGTACTGCTGTCTTCCTTGCTCTCGCGAGAGTGTACTCTAGCGTTGCTAGTGCACTCCAAGCAATTTTGATCTCAATTACCCACACTATACTCTCGTACGTATTCCTTGTTCGGGGTTTTACAGCTATCAACTGAAAATATGCAGATCGCCAGCCATGTACGTGCTGATTTTTTACTGAAGTCGTAAAACTTGTGTAGTAACATCGTTCACACAGTGTTCGGACAGCTAATTGTGCCTCCTGCTAAGAACTAACATCTTGCTAAAAAGCAAAAGGTTTACATAGGTATACTACATTCAGAGATAAGAAGATTTTTTGTTGTACCCGTGGAAGCACTTGAAACATGGTTATTGGAGTCGAGTCAATGTATGCGTATTTTTTCTAATGCGAAGTGTGCGCCTGTACGTTATTAACGTGCGTCTTCGGAAAAAGAAAGGGTGTAATTTTAGAAATGTGCAGGTACAAACTCATGATATCGCAAGGAAGGAAGGAAAGAAAATAGGAGGAAAAGAATGGCACGGAGGTTAACCAGCCTATACGCAGCCGGTTTGCTACCCTGCGCATGAAAGGATGATGGGAGAGATGAAATATAGAAAGGAGAGAGGGAAGAGAGATAAACACAGCACATTCGGCAGCACACGCGTGCACACTCAGTCATACTGCAGTCTTGTCGTTAGTGGTGTGTGACATTGCTGTTACAGCCGCTTGTTCAAGCCCGTGTACCGCAGCCGTGACCTAATGGTTAGGGCGTCCGCCTCGACTGCGGTGGTTGGTGGGTTCGAACCCCACCGTCGGACACGCACTGGTCAAATGGGTACAGGCGATGCCCAACCTGGCGCCCGGTTGTTCAAGGGCATGCTTGGGGGAACTCCCGCTGCCGCTAAATGGAATGTTAGCGGTACGTATAAAGGTAAATCGTGACCAAACGGCTGCGTAGTAACCATCTCTCCCTGTCCTCATGATATCGCGAAGTGACTCGCGGCAGAAAGAAGCTGCAACAGCAATGCCACGGTGTCATTGTTGTCTTTCATTAATTTTCTTGCGTGCAATACAGCTAAAAACATTTCACACGTTAATTAACTTAAGTCAGATTACGTACTTTAAAACCTCTGTAATCAGCACTTTTAGGCATCGAGACTTGCCTAAACAACGTTGCCGTGTGTTTTTCAATTTTTCGAAATGAATATATTAACGTTGTGCACTCTGTTTTAACCTGCCCTTTGCAAATGCGCAGCGGAACCGGAAAGGTGGCGAAAAACGAGATGGCGAGGAAGGTCCCAACAAGTACGAGACCCGCGGGCACATGGAACTTCAGAAGAACCTCAAGAGGTCCCAGAACGTTGACAAAGTGTGTCGCATCATGTTTCCATTCGTGTTCTTCGTCTTCAACGTCGTCTACTGGTTCTACTACCTCTACATGAGCGAGTTCACCTGAGGCCGAGACGAAGGCGTGCAGACCGGACACCCGTTGACCTCTCAAAGTTGAAAGACTTGGTTTTCAAGAAGGTCAATGCTGTCAAAGGGCAAGTTTAGTCCGCGTCGGCCAAACAAACAGACATGCAGAAAAAAAAGAATAGGAACAACAAATACCGTGGTGTATTTGCTGTAGGGGAACGTTTGCTTTGACTGAATGCTATATGCCCATCGCAAATGTTAAAGACAAAAGTGTTAGCGACACCGGCTTTCATAATGCGTGGCATATGAAATTCGTTGATGCACTTTATTACCCGCGTTCAGAGATTTTTCAGTCTATTAAGTCACCTGACTTAGCAGTGTGTGCTTGCGAACCGACATCGTCAGACTGGAAGAGTTTCAATCTGAAGTAATTCGTGAAATGTAATCATTGTCGCACAAATATTGCTTAAGCGTCACCATACGGGATGGAGGAACAAATAGAAGACCCATGTGTGCTTTTTCAAGCAGCATGAATGTTATTTCTGTGCATTCCTTCACTCAGCATTACACCTCCCAATAGGTTGTGCGTGTCTTATCACGTTGAGATCCAACATTTTACTCTCTGAAGCATCAGCTGACTTGCAAATATTCCACTTCATTTGTTGCGTGCGTCAATTCATTCTTCAACTATCAAGCATATCGCAGATGTAGTTAGATGTAAGTACGTGCAGATTAACATGTACGTGCAGCAGCTGATACTAATTTGACGTAACGCTGCGTCGTTAAGCCTGATTCCTAGCAGTGTTACGGTCGGTAGCAATGCCAACGACGATATTTCATAATGCGCATTCATAAATGTCCGTGCTTTTTTTTTTTCAACTAGCTGTTATGTTTTACTGACGGAAAAGCAGAGCTCTGTTGACCGCAGGGGTGTGCGTTTAGAGAGGGTTGCACTTTACAGTTCCCAATTGTATCAACAATCCAGCTACTTCACACAGTCAACGTCACAACCATGCTATTTTTGGAACAAGCCACATGAAGACACAAGTATTGATTTTTTTTCTAGATGTTTTTTCCTTCGACAGAGTTTGCGAGAGAGAAACAATCACGGGATTGAAATGTCACTTTGGTTGCGTGTTCTTGTTGACAAAATATTGTTGCTAAGGTTGTACTTCTGTGGAGTTAGTTCGCTGACTAACATGGACATCAGTTTAGCTGCAGCGATAAATGAGTTGTCAAACACTTCATCTGAATTTTTTTTTAGTTTAGAAGCTTTGTGAATTCTAGCAGGCTTAGAAGTCATAGAGTGTTTTCTGCTTTTTTAAAAGCCTCAAATGTGTTTTGAGAGCAGCATTGCACAACTTCATGTTGTTACAACCATTGTGAAAGAGCAAATGTACGTGACACGACCTGAATGATAATCCTTCTTTGGCAAAATTATCTGCATTGGAGTCTTTAGGTTGTGCATCAGCTGCGACGCATTTACTGTTCAATCACAAATACGGAGCCAGAAAGGTCTGTGGCGTCTTTGAATTAATTAGTGGTACTGCTGCATTATCAATGTGACGCCTTTGAAGAGTGATTCGCTGTCACTTATGATTGACCTTGTTGCGCAATAGTTTGCGATGATAGATGACTCAAAAAATGCTTGAATTTTCGGGCAGCGGTTCTCGCATGATCCCCACTGAAACTGAGGTTTCTAATTGCAAGTGGAGCTTCTACGCTGAATGAAGCTTTCTGCTGGGCTACTAGTCTTCTACCTGCAAGGAAAATATGGTTGCGCACAAACTACACAATGAAAGAGAAGATCCGGACGAGCGCAAACTTTCAACTACACTTGGCTGCTCACCCAAAAATCACGGGTTTAATCCTGGCCGTGGTGGTTAAATCGCAAGCTGCGCTTTCGATTTAAGGCAGTCACATTTAGATGGTGGCGAAGTGATGGAGGTCCACGTACTGTGCGCTGTCGGTGCACTTTGAAGAACACCAGGTGGTCAAATTGGCGGAGCCCTCCACTACGGCGCCCCTCATAATCATATGGTGGTTTTGGGACGTAAAAACCGAGACATTATTATTATTATTTTTTTTTTTTGTCAAAGTCATTGCATGCGCACATTCAATCACGTGGTAACAACGGTAATCTCATTGACAGGCCAGGCCAGAACCTCTTTTCAGAATCCAACAAAGAAATTGAAGTTTGGCTACGGCTGGCATTCTGTCTTTTCCTCCTCCTTCTTTTATTGATCCAATGCAGGGCATAGGCCTGTCTTGTCGAGATATAAAATGCTTTTATATTAATTTCTTCGAGAACAGTAATATCTTGACAAGAGGGGATTTCTTTGTTGAGTTGGGAAATGAGGGTCTTGCGTGGCCCGTTATAATCTGCAGAGCGCCTCAAGTGATTACTGTTGTTATCACGCGAGTGAATGTGCGTGCATATTGATTGATACTAAAAATAAAGTAAGTCGAAAGTTAGCGTTCTTTCTTGTCTTCTGTTTCCTTGTGTAGTTTTTTGGGTACTGCTTCTGTTTTTTCTTCTTGCGAGATCCTACGGGAACATTAACGAGGCTTTCACGCTGCGTTATAACTAACCAAAATGTTCTGTGATGTGCACAGGCACGGCGCAAGGTTTCTCGAGAGCGAAGCTCGGAACATGTTATGTTTCAAGAGGCTCAGCAGGGTTATGGTTCAAAGCACCGATAAATTCTGGTTTTGTGCGTGATACCAGCAGTGCTTAGTGACAAACTTGTGTGTCAACATCAATGTCACCTAGGCTCTCCCTCTTTAAGCAGCTAACGTACTTGAAGTTATGCAGGAGTTTGTGTTCAAATCAGTAGTGAAGATGGACGACCAAACCAGAAGGCACCTGGTGGGACCAAACTTGCCTGTATGCCTCGGCTTAGAGAACCTACAAGCATGATGTGTATTTTGCTACACCCTCCTGACAGATTGTTGTTTCACCAATGCATTTGACGTGTCGTCTAGTCAAATGAACGTGTCCCTTAGAAGAAAGCGTCGTGTTTCTTTTTTTTTTTCGTGTATATCTTTGGCTTCTTGTAGAGAAGAGTGGGAACAATGAATTCAAGCGGGGCATCTGGTTATATTATCAGATACCTCTTTCAGGAACGAAGTCCGGCAAGGCCGTCACGCAGGTATCCACGTAGATGTTTAGTTTCCCTAGTCATCGTCATTTGTACGTTAATCAAGCGCATCCCTATGACAAGGAAGAATGCACTATAGTCTCTTTATGACAGCCTTGTAACTATTACAGGCATCTGATCTCTGCAGCCTGGCGGCTGCATAGGTGATATGCCCTAACAATAATGAAATGCTTACCGTAGTAATGCCATCTTTATGGCATAAATAGCAGCTGTTTTTAAACATATCGCCATGAAGCTGGTGCCACGAACCGAACTATATTTTGCTTGCGCCAAAGGACAGAGTACTTTATTACGATGAGGTCTAGATATATCCTCTAAGAAAAGCGCATCAGTGACTTTTCTTAGACGAGTTACTTTTCTTAGACAACTACAGGATAGGGTTATTTAAGACCTTGCAGTCATGACATGAAAGTTCTCACATTTGAGCGACATTCTTTAACTAAATCAATCATAAGAAAAACTGTTTACTTTGATTGTTTATTATATTTTTAAGAAGCATATTGAAAATGCCATCGATAAAGGTTCACGAATGTGTGTCAATGACAATATTTGCTCATGCGGTTATCAGCCAGCGTCGAGTTTCCTGTGGCCCTTCCTTCGTCAACTAAGCGCACTCACTTTTACAATACAAACTGAACGATGAAACTGCTGTGCTCACACTTGTGCACATTTTAGCTGCTCTTTCATAGGTGAAAGTCCCGTTCATAGGTACAGCCCAGCAAGTGCTTGTCTCGTCACTATCATCACGTACTAACTAGACCAGTCATGATATGGGAACAAGGTGATGCGACGTATATCGAGGTCGTGATCTCTATTCTTTTTATATCCGCAGATGTATCACCAGAATCGCATACAGAGACGTTCCTTATCAGTTTTAGTTAGCCTTGGCGGAATGACGAGCACCGTACACAATTTCAATCGGTGCCAATCACTATAATATAGCAGTATTAGAAGTAACACTATATTTATACAGGAAATTGCTACTAATATCTTTGAAGATGAACTGTACTGATATTTAAGCTGAAACTTCTGACTCTTCGGTTCGGCATTAGACAGGAGATGTACAAGGGCCGTTAAACATTGCGGGGCCATGCTGCTAAAGGAATACATGGCGTAGTGGCCTGGGAATTCTTGACGGATGCTGTACTTCAAGACCCTACATCGAGTGTGGTCTGTTAAAAGAGCTAGAATTTAGCATAAGAGTTTTGAACCACTGCCCCATACCTATACAGATATCTGCTTAATATAATGGGGGAGGCTAAAGTATTTCTCTGTAGTTTAGAATTATGACATGAAATATAACAACGCTGACACAGCCTAAAGTTTCATCAGTTCTCTCCAAGGCTACAAGATGCTCATATGAATAACAAATTGATTGTAATTACGCGCTGTGATATGTCAGGCACTGCATTTAACTAGACATACGCTAGTTAAGGCGTTCTTAATCTTCTGCATACAAAGTGAACAGCAGTAAATAACACTCTCGTTGTGTTAATCTCGTTGTAATCTGGTAAGTAATGAAATCGAGAACGTTATTTATAGCGAAACCAAAGAGTTCAAGGACACATAGGCCTGTTTTGAAAGGGCTTCTGTATAAACCTTTCACATGTGATATGTGCGTTGTGCAATAGTTATGATGCGGTCGAACAGTCGGAATATGCCGCTGAAGAACAAGTATAATGTATGTGCAGTTTTTTTTAAACCCTCAGAACAAGAATTATCAATCAGCCACTGCACGCTATGGTTCGCTGAAGAGTGGCACAGTGAAGATTTAAACAGAGCTAAACGAAATCGGCAATCAGGGCTCGCTTGAATATATAACCAAGACAGATAGTGCTCCCATTGTGTCGTACCCTTCAAACAATTCTTATTGCCAAATCATGCTCATGTTCACACTTCCACCAGTCACAATCTGTGTCATCTCTTATGTGCATTGCTCACAATGAGTGTTGTTTCGATATTTTGGTGTTGAATTTTTTAATAAAAAATTGTTTTCCACTGCTGTGTCAAAGTAGTAAAAGCAATCCCCATGAATACTGTTGGTGTTCCTATGTGGAGCGCGTTAGCGCACTAGCCCATAAGAGCTCGGTACAGTAGCATGGATCGCTCCGCTACTGTCTCCAAAGCAAGCGCATTAACGCCATAATGTGAGAGAGCTCGTTTCGCAGAAATTCCAGCGTCGGCGTTGTTGATTGTGAGCGAAAAATTATCATCTTGTGCGTGACTGGAAAATCAAGAAAGATGCAAATAAATTAGGAAAAAATTCTGGGTCCGAGTGCGGATCAAATCAGAGTCATTTGCGGGGAAAGCGGGTGTTCTACAACACAGCCACGTGTCTGCTTGGGAATACAATTAAGATAACTTCCCATGCTTGGAAATACAGTTAAATTAACTTTCATGTTTTACAAGCACACACGTCCTGTATGCATGCTTCACAATACAACGTGAAGTTTTGCAGTAATAATGCGTGGGACAAGCGTACATTGCCATCAGGTGTGATAACATGGTATTACCATAATGAGTGCATATTTTAAAGCCGGTCACCCTCTACGAAAAGCACACGCTTTACTTCACAAATTTTATTAAGTCCCTGCCCCGCTGCGGTGGTTCAGTGGCTAAGGTACTCGGCTGCTGACCCCTATGTCGCGGGATCGAATTCCGGCTGTGGCGGCTGCATTTTCAACGAAGGCGAAAACGCTGTAGGCCCGTGTGCTCAGATTTGGGTGCACGTTAAAGAACCCCAGGTAGTCGAAATTTCCGGAGCCCTCCACTACGGCGTCTCTCATAATCATATGGTGGTTTTGGGACGTTAAACCACATTTGTAAAATCAATCATCATTAAAGCCATATAGTCGATGCATAGAAAGTTGGAAAAGATTTCATGCACTAAGTGTTTGAAGTGCGCACAAAAGGAACAAGGTATCGCTATCTGATTCAACTCTTAAAGGCGAAGCTTAAGGGTCCTCCAATATTTAAGGGACATTATGCAGAATCAGCGCCTGCCAACTAAATTATTTTTGAGGTCCTTGTTCATCTCGGAACAGCTACTTTATAAAAGGTAAGCACTGTCGGAAATTTCCGATTTTTTTTTCAATTTAGAGTAGTTTGTAGGAGACTACTCAATGCTCGAGGAGCCCCGAAATTTTCCTCGTGTGAAGTGAGAAACAGTGAGAGTAGCATGCTGACAGAAGTCCTGGGGTCTCTTAACTAAAGCTAAATCTACGTAAGATGGAAATACTTGGCATCCGTCGACATGCACTTGTTGGCGTCGTTTCTGAAGTGTTCTTGTTGGCATTCTACGACGCTTCGTAGCCCGAATTTCGCAAGTCTTGAAACTGATTAAAAGACGCATGCCAGCAGTACACAAAGGAATTAATTTCTATCTCAAAAGCCCCCCCGAGTCTTCCTTACCGTCTTGTGTTCTAGTTTTCCAGAGATGAAATGAGCACACTGCTAGCTTGCCTCGAGTCATGACTTTTGAGAAGCGGGAGCACCGAGTGACAGTTCTCGCTGTCAGCTAGATCACCTTGTCTAGCGCCTGTGCAATTTCTTCGAAAACCCTGATGAGAACAAAGCTTGAAAAGATGGAATTAGTTAGCCCAAGGGCTCTATATAAAAGCACGCGAATACTCCAATTATAGAATGTTTTTTTTATTTCATTTATTCGAACTTCCAGACGATAGTCAACATCAAATTTTTCGGTCTCCCTATATAGGGACCGTGACGTCGTCTGAAAAATGTGGGCGGTTCGGAAAAACAAATTACTTTTCTATTCCACTCAAGCACTCGAATCGCCACAGCAACGCCCGAGTTCACCAATTCTTCCCAGTGCACTTACCAGGCATTTGGTGCACGCCACGCGGTGTCGCATTAAGGGGTGACACTTCCCAGGATCCTTAACTAAAGATCTTCGTAGCGTACCTGTGCCCTATTGAATATTGTCACGGGGTGACATCTGGTAAGGGTATTGGGATTTTTACCCCAGCGACTCCCCCAGATGTCCCGGCGTCATGACGTAGACGAAGGGAGGCGACTCGATGCTAAGATGAAACTGATTATTCGGCCTAAATTGTTGCAAGGAAACTGACGGTCAAACGACGGCCTTACACGGCCACTGATAGCGGCGAACAGAGCGTCGGCCGTCGATCAACTGACAAGCGGCGAAGCGCGCCACGTGTCGTCGAATATTCTAGCGTTGTCACTAGCGGCCACGTATACGTTCCAGAACAATCTGTAATGTTCGCGAAGCGGGCTTTATCTTAACGGAATGGTCTACTACAGTTCCGAATCTTTTATAACAGTGCAGATGTGGTTTGCACTGGGAACTACGTACAGTGTAACGGAGTGATGACAAAACTTGAGGAAGGAACGTGGCAATACTCAGTACATGCATCGGACCCTTCTGAACTGTGTGTCAGCCTCCAGTTGAAAACATGCGTCTCACGACGAGTGCCACTGATACCAGAAAAGCGTGGTATCATCATCATCATCCTGAATACGTCCACTGCAGGACAAAGGCCTCTCCCATGTTCCCCCAGTCAACCCGGTCATGTGCTTGCTGCTGCCAATTTATACCCGCAAACTTCTTAATCTCATCTTCCCACCTAACCTTCTGTCTCCCACTAACCCGCTTGCCATCTCTAGGAATCCAGTTGGTTACCCGTAATGCGTGGTACAGAATCCAGCTATTTTGCGTAGAATGTCGCGAACAATGACGCTGAACTCGAAAGCCGTGACGGAAGAGCTGACGACTCGCCCGGCGTTTCCCGATGCACACACGCATTGCCTAATCTCCGCCAATGCGCTCTACATTTTGCCGCGTCGAACCGATCATTCCCAGCTGCGTGTATTGCATCGCATCGCAAACCAAGCTGATGTCGGAACTGCCGAGGTGCATCCTGTGCCGTAAGAACGCACGTATTGGTCATGAAATGCTTGCTCCGTTCGTAACTGTCCGTGGGCGTGACAATGGCAAGTTACTTAGCTCTGTTTAAACTTGTGCAATGAACACGCTTCTTGTGGTGCATTTAGTGGTCTCGCACAAAGAGGCAGCATGAAGGGTGGCGCGGCGCTTACCACTGTGCTGGGCTACATGCACGACTGAGCAGTCAGCTGAAGGTGCTTATCGGAAGCGTTCTCTGCGATGAAGTCAAACCGGTAATACCGCCTGCCGCCATAACGCCTCCATGCAATTCTGGTCTTCATTTGACACAGCCGTACAATGCCACAACAGTGGGCCCGTCGTATTTTTATAAGCTTCACTTCATTACGTTTTCGCATTGTGACCAAGCTGCCAATAAAACCCTGCTACGGCAAACGATTCGCGACAGCGTTGGTTTGAACCTACAGTATGATAGACATGACACATATGCGATTTTAATAATTAGGGGGAAAGAGCGAAAAATCAGACGCCCAAGAGTTTAAGCGCTAGAAGTTTCATATGTTCGAACACATTGCCGTTTTAAGGAGGCAGATTACGGAACCTGGACTAGAAGGTGCACCACCAATCTTCAGCGGTACAGAAAGGGAGGATGCCGAATACAGCACAATAATACGAACGGGTAAGCGTGATCAACCACTGTGACGATGTCGCGAAGCTCAACTGCGTGCCTCTCTTGTTCCTCACAGTGCGTACAATAAGCTATTCTCCACCAAAAGTGTACACAGACCGGGACATCCTTTAACTTATCTATACAATACAGCAGCGCTCATGTCTATATGTCAATAACAGCTTTAAAACAACTTCTCTTCACCAAGACGTTTCTTTTCAGACATTACGCTTGAAATGGAAGTTTCTAGAGTCCATAGCTTTTGAAAACAAGCCTGCCCCAACAAGTCTCGTCATTTGTGCGTGCCACAACATCGAAACATCTATCCTTCTACCAAAAGATATTCCAAACCAGTAATTTAGACATGGTTGGAACGGGATGCGCTTTAAACAATTCATTTATTTTCATAACGCACTTCTTACCGATAGGTATCCGTGAGCAGATATAGATATACACTGGGACCACGGAATCACGACGGTACGCTCACACACACCTGTAAATATATGTGGCGAAATCTAAGCGGCGTCTTTAGCGAAAAAAAATCACTCTTTCCCAAAGTGTGTTTGTGCGCTAGGTGATGTAGTCGTAGCACCTAGAGCTTTCAGGAAATAATTGTTCATAAAAAGAAGACGCGCGCCACGCGCTTCTGGGCACAATGCAAGAAATTAGAGGCGTGTCGCCTTCGTCCCATTAAGCAAGCGCGGGCTACATTACGTTTGTAAGTTTACGTATTTTAAGACACAAATAAGAACTGCGCATATAGGCCAACTATGCCGACCCGTCGAGAAGAGGTCGTCGTCATCGACGGCTAGAACTCCTGGTCTGTGTTCCTGCGCTTGTTCAGGTACCGATATTCTCGTCCAATGTCGCCCTGCGAATAATATGTTAATACTTAAATAAATAAATGAAATAAACCAAAAGAAACTGATGTGTCTCGATTATGAGCCTCTGTAATATGCCCTTAACATAATTTTTTCGATGTGCGAAGTTGATATAAAACATTTACAAGTGCCAGTGACGTAGCCGAAAAAGAAAGAGATTCAATCTCCTTTCTTTCTTGAAACGAAATTTCTCAATCTTTCGCGTAGATATATGCACGCACACATGCAAATGCATGTACGAACAAACACATACAAACAAGCGCTTGAAACAATACTTCGCATGCAAGAAGTTTTCTCACCCCCTCTCCCCTCCGACAAACATTTCCGGTTAAGCTAATCCTAAAATACTCAAGATGTATCTCACAGGTCTTCATTTAAACTTAAGACATATCTGACACATGCTAAGTTATATTTTCGGGCATTTGGTTAGACAAACTGAATATGTAATCTCTTTTGCTTCTTTTCTTCCATACGGCACAACTAAACAGAACATTCAAACAGTACTTTCAGCACATTTCAGTGCAGTACATCAGGCGATATTTCAAGTTATCATTACATTACGTGATTGAGGCTACAACTTATGAACCTTCCTTTGTATAGGCAGTCTCTATAACTTATAAATTCAACCTAAGTGAAGCGCTTCATCTGTTGAAATCGCCCATAAAATTGATATCAACGGAAGTGACTAATAAATGTGTCAAGTCACGCTTATGCACAAGCTTTCAGTCACGTGCGTAGGTAGTTCAGCTGTGTCGTGAAGGTGTGGGCAGATGGCAGGAAGTCAAATCCAGCATAGTACTCGGATTGAAACGGGACAGTATAGTGCTCAGTAACGCGCATACGTTTCTTTTCGCCGTCTTCCACGTGGGTCGTATCGACGTGGTTTCCACTCAAACGCGCGAATCAGAGCCAACATCACCTTTATAGATCAGATTCGTAGCCATATGGCGTGATTATCTTGAGCAGTTGGGTACACCAGGTGGCATACTAAACTAAGTTCGTGGTTGAATTAGGGAGTACCCTGCACGCTTTGAATGAATGCGTCACGCTTGCTAAAAAAATTGCCCACGTATCTGCGTGCTCGCTATAAATGTCAGCGAAAAACGATAGCTTTCTGCCAGCCTTCTTTCGTGCATAGCTCGCATTTTCAGCATGGCCCGAAAAACATTAGCGTATTTCGAATTACGTATCTATGTATTTTCTAGTAAAGGAACACAATATCTAGTACTTACAGATTGATTTGCACGCCATTTTATTTTCTTGATCTACATTGTTCACAAGTATAAACGCTGCCACCAGTTCAAATGGTTGGGCCTTCTGCAAGTGCTTCAACTTGGGCCGAGTGGATTAAATGTGTGACAGATGAACAAACAGTCAGACAGGCCGAACTTTCTGTGTTTAGGCAAAGTCCTCTAATAAAGGACCATGGTTTAAGTATCGTAAGAAAGACCATCATCCTTAATATGGATTTCAGTGTTGTAAGCGTGGCATGTGCTGCCTTACCCGTCGACTGGCCTCCATCTCTGCGTTGCGCTCCTCTTCCGTGGGCACGCGTCGAAGCCAGTCGAACTCGAGCGGCAACTTGTACTGCTTATTCGAAATGACGATAATCACTGGTCGCGGCCTGGTCGCGAAGTCACCCTGAAAAATAAGGAATAATTTGTACAGCCCACCTCCGCTGCACTGGACGGGGCAACTTTAACTAAGGTGACTAAATTGACTATAGTTAGTTATACCGTTGATGTACTGTGAAAAAAAAAAAAAAACATGGGGTCACCAAGTGGGCGCGCTTGACAAGCGTTGACTTTCAGGTTGACTTGCAGCTGAATATTTCGTTGACATCAATGAATATGCATGTGCAGTTACAGATAGAACGTTTTCACTGACAACTAAAAGGGAAAAAAAAACGCCTCAAATGCCGGTCGCTTTTTCGTGGGTCCAATATTTCTTCCGTTCTTTCTGTGTCAGACTCGTAGTCATATGCTCTGACAGTTACGGAGTTCGACTGCAGGCCTGAAGGTCACGTAATCGAAAACCGGCTGTGGTGGCCGTATTTGGATGGAGCCCCAACGGCATGCCTAGATTACATCAAGGTTTCTGGGCGTCAAACCTAATCAATTATTAGAAATTGTGCATGCCGCTATATTGTTGATTGTCTCTATACCACATCTCATTCAACGTTTGTTTCGTCTGTGTCCCTACAAAAATATGGCGTCATGTCACATAATGACATCATGGCATGCAATCGGCACTTGTTCAATTGTGCCCAGATCGAGGAGGCTATGCAGAAGCAAGCAAGATGCTGAAAGCTCCCAATGCCTCCTATCACGATGTCTGTGCAAAAATACGTCGAGTACTGAATGCTTTTGCGGGTGCGAGATCAGTTCAATCGACGCTAAGAAAAAAGTGATGACTTTTACACCTTCGATTCGCCTTGGGCAAATGTTTAAAAGACTGTGTGTCTTTTTTTTTCGCTGGTATTTGTGAGATACGTAGCTTCAATGCAGAAAGCACCTGACTCGTGGTCTTAAGACACAATGACGATGGCGAGGCATTTGTGTTCGCGGTATATCTCCGTAGTTTTGTTACCACGACCACTCACCAATCATCATCAATACTCACATTCAACGTGCCTCTCAGGATTTTAATATTTATTGATGGTTACGTACTGTAATGCGCCGCGGTTTATGGCCACTTACTATAATCAATGTTCACATCTTTTGTCTGGCAAGCTGGCGCTTTTCGGCCATCAAATGGACCTTGTGCCAAAAAAGCACCGTATAAACTTTCGCGCTTGCTATGTTATGTGCCGGCATAAGGGTGAAACCATACACTCTATAGAAAAAAATTTGCTATGCGCAAAAAAAAATGGTTAATCGCTTGTCAGCATGCCATCATTATCTTTCAAAAAAGAAATCGCGTATCTGGAAGGCGCTCCTTAGTTTATTCAGCTTTAATCGTGACTGAAAGATGCTCTTATCGTCTTTGCTTTGATGATGGAGGGTTGCGCATGCGGAGAAAGCTCATTTCTTGTCTATCCATTGCCCGGGTGCGATAATGTACATATGTCAGTACAGCACTCGTGCTGTCACTTCTTTTTCTGCGTCCATGTTTTTTTTTTCGCGCTGCCATTCACTTTTAATTATATATCATCGTTAGTGCACGGCTCTCCCGAAATATTTCGACCACAAAGTCACCTCCTAATGTGAAGGGTCCATCTGTCTCGCACGTGCATGCACTGAAGTTCTACGAGGGCGAGGACAGTGCCGGGGAAGAATTCGAGAGCCTGCAGGCGTTGAGCACGGCAGACGACAAGCTATTGCTGGCCGAATTCAAGCTTCTGTACGCTAGGTATTGACTGCTTGGATCGCAAAATACTGCCGCTCGTGTCTTGCTTCGTGTCTTTTAGCAGCTTCGCCCTTCTTTGGATTTCCCCAATTTCAAGGACACTCAGGTACGTATTGCCTGTTATAAGGCAGCACTGCGTTCCGAGGTAACACGGCGCTATTCTGGCTTCTTTAATGTGCACTTTATTGCTCATGCCTCGTAAACACGCTACCTACGCCCTTTGCGTTAACTTAAACGCTCTGCTCGCAAGCTATCCCCGCGCAAATTTGCAAGAGGTATTTCTGTACACGTTTTCCTTTTCATAATAAGGCTATTATGATTGTAACATGGTAGAGTAGATTTTTTTATTATTCTAAAGAGATAATGTTTTAAATGTGAAGCAGCTTGTGGCGGAGTTCAATCTGGTGTGCGTAAATAATTATATCGGGCCAGTTGGTATGAGTCCATCATGGTAGCCGTATTTCGACAACACATGCGTTTTATATCGTGACACAGATTTGTTGAACCCGTTTGAAAGTTGAAACAGCAGTAATTAAGCGAGTGTGTTAGTGCACCTTCTATCTCGCTCACGCGGAAACAACTCTGTTTTTTGGGTGGTGTGATTGATAATAATGGATGAGTAATGTACGACATTGCACATGCGCTCTTTTGCTGTTCTGTCTTTTACTTTTTTCTTCTTTCACCCTCTTGTACACTCAGACTTTTGCAACAAACGTTTAGTTGAAGTTAAGCGCTTGTGTCTGCTGTTCCTGTGTAAACGTTGCACGCTTCCTACCGAGGGGGTGTGCGTAACAGCTGGCCCAAGCACTGCCTCAACGCGCGCACGTGCTAGCGCGTCCTGGCTTGTGTAAAGGGCTGTGTAAGACGCTGTGGCCACTCCCTCCTTACACTCTCTTAGCATTTATCTGATGGCGTCGGCGAACGAGATTCTGCATACGCGCCATGAACCTACTTGCTGCCGCGGGGCGTGGCAACGAACCCTCGTGGCGTGCTCCAACAAGAATTCGGGTCGAGTAACAGCACCAGGAACTACAATGCATTCATTGTGTGCTCCGCTTGCAAGGACGCGTTAACATCGGGCAAGGTGCCCATCATTTACGGATCTTAAAGTCAATTCAAGCGCTATTTCGCATGCAGCAGTTAAACAAAGATTTCTGGGGCCAATCGCTTGTTAGCATGGCAACCCAAAAAGCATCAACGAAAAACTTTCGAGTCGATCCCAGGAGTGCCACGTCGGTCGACAAGGGGTTCTTGGTCTGTTCGGGCAGAAGCAGGGTGAAGGCAGTTCGCCAGTGTAACGGTTGTGGTTTGCCCCGAGTATCTGGCAGAGGTCAAGAGTGGGAGCAGCCTGCTTCGCTTGACTTCAAAGTTTCGACGGTCCACGCAGCCAGCGGGAGGATACCGCAGCCACCAGGTCATGGTCGTAGTTCGCCCGAGTGCTTCGCTGTGGCCCCTGCAGGGTCCGTGCGTCCGAGAAGACTGCCCGACTTCTTCGGCACGGTCTTCGACCACCCACCTGCTCCGTCGGTGGCTACATCTGAGCATCGCCTTGCTGTTCACCGAGTTTCTGCTGTACCGACATTCCCGTGTTCAACCTCTTCTACATAAACGAACCTCGCATAAGCTCCAAGCATCCATCGGTGAGAAAGTCTCGTGATAGGACTAAGCATGTTCGTTGCCTTTCCATGTTTTTTTTGTGTTGTATCCCGTTGTGTTTCTGTGTAGCTTCCTTGTGTGCCTATTTTTGTGTGTTGCTTTCATAAAATTGGAAGGAAACAGAAAACGGCCTCGCCTTTTTTCATCGAGAGCCCTGCTGTCCCCGACGCAACGTCGACCTATTCTAAAAAACCCCATCACACGTTTCTTTTGAGCAACAATACACGGTAGACCTCGCCAAATACGTACCACTTCTTCGTGTTGTACGCCTGCCATTAAATAATTGTAGCTTGTGCGCAAGAGGTATTGCCGTTTCGTTCAGCTGCAGTGCACTTAGAATTTTTTTAGTTATCATTTGTCCTAGAAAAAACTTGTAAAACACCTAGCTGTCCACAAGAAATGAAGCCATGTTAATCCTGATTCATCACTATTACACGCTCATTTGTAATGAGTGTTCATATTATTTCTCTACCTTTCCTTGTCATTGCATTAAGGACTGTGTAACAGACCATAGCAGTTCGCTGCAGTATTCGTAGTGCGTGCGTTCTTTTAATCTGGTGCGTCTCATGATATGGCTAACAACGTTATCGTGCTTCAATAAAGGAATAAATAATTGACTGTCATGTGGGGTTTACCGTCCCAAAACCACTATGATAGATGCCGTAGTGGAGGGCTCCGCAAGTTTCGACCACCTGGGGTTCGTCAACTTGCACCTACGTCTGAGCCCACCGGCCTACAGCATTATCGAAAACGCAGCCGCTGCAACCAGGATTTGATCCCGTGACCATGGCGTCAGCAGCAGAGTACCTTAGCCATTAGACCACCGCAGCAGGGCCGCTTCGAGAAAGGAAGACAGTCATTTTGGAGGGACAACTGCGTCAATATGAAGCCTTCGAATCACCATTATTGTTGCAGTGTACGGTCTAACATGCTTGTTCAGTCCCACATGCGGCTTGATGGTCGGTTACTCAGTGGGCCTCGGACCGCAGCCATGCATGTTGATGGACGAAATGCTGCCACTGCGCGTCAAGTGCTTCACCATGGCCGTGTCCACTGCCTTCAACTTCGGCTGTGGTGCCCTGACTGCTATGGAATACCACAGCACCATGCAGTTGCTCGGCAACGACGGCGTCTACTGGTTGTACGGCGCGGTCTTGGTTCTCGGCTTTAGCTGGTGCTAATATTTATTCCCGAGACCTCCAGCAGGACTCTGTGGGAGATTGAAGGGCAGTTCAGGTGAAGCACCGACGATTCCACAGATTCTAGAGAACAGCCAGGCTTAGTGAACGCATAGCGTGTTGCATCGTGCTTGGGGAACTGGGCAGCGTCTATGTATTTTATTGTGTACTTGTTATGAACAAATACTATTGATGCGTTCTTGTATAACGTCCCGTACTGTTTTCTTACCATTGCTGCGGCGGTTGCTGCCAGCTGAAGCCTCTATATGACATCATCGTGTTTGAAATGCGAGCCGTTTATCTATAGTGTGTAATGATATTACCTAATAAACTTGTACTTCTTTGTAACGGGTGAAGTTTCTCTACCGAGGCAATGTATGATTGTTATCTGTATCTCTATTCTTTCGCCGGTAGACCTATTCCCCACTTTACACTTAGTATTTGTTAGTGACAGCTGTAGTTCATTTACACAATGCTCTCGGCATTTTCGGATCGACTGAATTCTAAAATAGTGAGGTCGTACCTTGAGCACTTGCATGAGCTTTATATGCTGTTTTGTACATAGAAGCATCTGACAGAAAAATGTAGGTGTTTCTGTACGGAATCTAGGAATCGCTAAGTCAGCAGATATGATCGAGGGATTCTTTCATGCATCACTCGAGCACTCTCCTAAATATAGATTCGCCACCTGTGTACTGTTTAAATGCAAGCATAAGCAGCATAGAAAGTGGAAGTAATTACTTCTGCACTGGCGTACTAGGTGGTGGTTACAAAATATAACGCCCCCCCCCCCCCGCCCCAATGTCTCTTTAAGTTTCAACTTTCATGTGTATACATACAAACGCATGCATAAACGAAGGAATTTTGACCTCCTTCTTCCTTGCGTTTGAATGCCTGGCTAAGCAACTTTGCCATTGTGAGCCATGTACCGTTATTTCTGTGTGGGGTAGGCAACAGTGTGTGCCTCCGTTAACCTCATCTCTTCTATCATAATTGATTACATTCATGAAGCCTGTTCACAAGACAATCGGACCATCTGAAATGCTGAGCGTAGATTAGTGCAACTGGCATTGTTCTTTGAATGCAATGACGTGTACTTTGCTCCATATTGCAGTGCAGTGGTGTTCAGTGCCATCTACACTACTTTCTCTTCGTTGCCTACATGATTTTAACGAAGCGTCATTCACACGACATGTATGTGTCACAGACATAACTGTTTTCCTTTTTTTAGGTCTTTACAAAGTGCACGTCTATCTCGTCGACGCGAAAAGTCTCTAAAGGTAGGGATTTCGTGTGTAAGACAGTGCGCCAGTGTCGTCACTGATAGTGGATGCCTCAGATTTTTAAGCTGGACATCAACCTGCTTGCGGACCTATATTTTTGCCGATTTATCCATTGTTTTATTTGTTTACATTGAGGACGTTCATATACCAGACGTTTTATTACCAAACCGAAGCATATTCCTGAATTTGGTATTGTATAGCCAAGCGGGCCGTTAGTGAAAAACAGAGCAAGTTAGCCTGGAGCACTATATGAGTTATTTCTGCGGTTGGGGCTTCATGTTCGCCAAAATTCCTGGGAGAAGACACATATATATATATATCAGCTTTGAAAACTACTTAGGCGCAGAAAGACGATATTCGTATATAGAGAGTGACATGTTGGGGGAGTTCGTTGATTCTTATATTCGATTGTACTTCTCTGGTCTTGGTATTCGGCATGCAAATTTTGTTCGCATGAAGTAATGACTCAAGTAAACAATGTTTGCTAGAATCTCGGGAATTATATAAAATTTTATACCGCACATTTTTACATTTTTCGTTGAGATGCTTTTCCTTTCTGTAATAAAAAAAATCACCGCCCAAGCACTCCATGCAAATGGTTAACCAGCAAAAGATAAAACGTGCGTCACCGGTGTTTAGCAGTAGATTCAAATCGACGCGGCACTGAAGCCTTTCACAATAATTGTTTACATGTTCGCACTTCTCAATAGTTTTAGACAGACGTTTGTCTTGGGTTTACCACAGTGTTTATTTACCATTGCCGTCAATTGCGCCTCGCATGGTCAAAGTCATGGAGGAGTGTTAATCACGGTTGTTTTTCTCAAACCACAGGCGGTCACAGACGTCGCAGCCGAACCCGATGAGCCGCTGGAGAAGCTTGTCCCGTATTCACCACGTGGACGCCGGAACGACACTTGTTTGGCGTAGGCAGTAAGCCGTGTCGACCATAGGCAGAGAAAAATTCGGTGCTTTCTTCCCTTCTTAAAAGCCACGCATTAATTGTTCACGGGGCATTGTTGCAAGCGTTTGGTATCGTGAGCTAACTCGGCGATGTGGTTCGCAGGATCCACCCATCGTCGGTGCTTGCATTCCGATTCGTGATTAAGCGTGGTTTCGAAGGCTGCCGGATCACCGATACGCAGTTGTTGCCGGCACTTGGCCTACCGGGCCTGTTTTTGTGCACTCTTACTGCACCATCGGCCCGGCGAATGCGGGCCCACTCATTCGCCGGGCCCACTCATGTTTCCACTGTCGGCGTTATTCTAGCTTTGTCCGTGGCATACCGATGTGGAAAGCTTCAGGAGAAACTTATTCACACGTTCTCGGCGCCACGCCTGCGACGAGAGACGATGTCGATTGATTGATATGTGGGGTTTAACGTCCCAAATCCACCCCATGATTATGAGAGACGCCGTAGTGGAGGGCTCCGGAAATTTAGACCACCTGGGGTTCCTTAACGTGCACCCAAATCTGAGCACACGAACCTACAACATTTCCGCCTCCAACGGAAATGCAGCCGCCGCAGCCGGGATTTGAAACCGCGCCCTGCGGGTCAGCAGCCGAGTACCTTGGCCACTAGACCACCGCGGCGGGGCAGAGACGATGTCATTCACAACGCAGCCAATGGGGCGCGCGTGCTTGGGTACGTTGCTGAGAATGGCGTAACTGATAGGACAGCCAATGGACACCGCTCGTGACACCACTTACGGACAGTTTTTCGTTGCTCCTAGCCATATACAGCTTTCGCAGTAATAGAGTTGCGAAAGTAGTTTTCGCACATGCGTGCTTAAGATGTCAGCTACAAAGTTGTACGGCCCTTGGCTCAAGTTCACTACATTTCGGATAGTTTTTTTTTTCATTTTTTTGTCTTTTCGACTTGGCAACGATGCTTTCTCGATAACGGCGTGCCATGTCCAGCCGTTTGAATCCGCCCTTCTCGCTGCTACCACTCATCTAAAAGGCCCTTCGCACATACGTTCGATGGCGCAAACCACCCGAGATGCAATGGCGTGGTACAGCACTTTCACCGTCAACTGAAGGACACTCTCACGGCAACTGAACAACTGGGTGGAGACCCTTCCAGTCATCTTTTAAAGACGATTGTCTTTGGGGACCTTCGACAAAAAAAAATTGGTCTATGTGTCTGTACGTTTGTCTGTCCGCTCTTACCGATACCTCAAACGGCCAACCCCATCTACAGTGCCCAACAATGTTGCTCAAGGATCAGCGTTCATACTTGTGCGATTGTCAATTAAAAAGCAATTCTTCCGCATATCTGAGGCATCACGACAACACGTCGATGTTTTGTATGTGTGCCTTTACACTAAGAAGGCACACATACAAACCATAGTGTTCATCACGCTGCGCTGACAGTGCGACGCGATGATCAAAAGGTAAGTGCTTCCAACGCTTTGCTAAAACGACACAGTGGTGGCACCTGCCCGTCGCTTTGCGTTCTACACCTTATCACCTCCGAGACAAGCGCGCATTTTTCTCCGCAGGCGCGCACGCCTTCCTTCGATTTCGAACTGCCAGATGGCGCTCAAGTCTAACGTGCCTCGATGCGCTCGTTCGCCTCCGCTACACGCTCGGGGCACTAACGCAGCGCCTCCAGAGTACCATTCAACAATTTTCTTGCACAGAACATCATATAAATGTTTTGTTCGCTCTCTCCAGACGCGAGACTATCGTCTTTTGACGACATATGCAGTGTAACATACATACTCCGGGCCAATTTTTCGATCATAAAGTCTACGTCAAAAGAGGGCATTGGCTGCAGTGGCCCTGGGTTGATCTTTGGCCCGACACTTAGGCTGCCGGGAGGGTTCTTTGCACAGGCCTCAGAGGAAGCATCCATAGCTTGCAGTGACTAGGCACTCGCCTTTGCAATGTCATTAGCAAACTTCATGAAATACGTCCATGGCCTCCGGGGTCGCGTGTGAGGCACGTTGACCCACAGCTCATATCGTGCCCACGTGTTAGTACAACGATGGGGTTCGGCGGCCTCATTAGCCACCCTATGAGGGGCTGTTCACTGTCCTCCGCCACGTAAACAAACATTTCATCATCAATAAATGCAGTCGTGAGCAGATTGTGGTGCTGCACCGCATCAAGGCAGCGCACATGCAGTGACCATGCAGTAGTGTCTTCACCACGGAAACCTTTGCAAGGTCACCTTACTTCGACACCAGCCCAAGCTTATGAGGCTGGAGCTGACGCACTGCGGACGACTATCGAGTGCGCCCACTCGCGTCGACCTTTGTTCGGTAACTCACAAAGTCGGGAGACTTCATGTAGTAGCCGCCAGCACATCAAATAACAGAAACGCGGTATTTTTTCTCGCCTAAACGTTTCGCCCTTGCTTATTCAACTACTCCACCACTCAGAAAAGTGGAGAGAGAATAAAGAGAGAAGAATGAAGTTTGTTAAGAATTCGAATTCACGCCGTCAGGTTTCCTTCCTTCACCACGCGTAGACGCGGCCCAACATCAACTGCGGTTAGAAGTAGTCAGCAAATCAATCCTGTCATCTCACTACCAAATTTTCGAAAGACGAAAAATTGACATTTTGCACTGACCTTACCTTTTCGAAGACAACAGGCAAATGAATAGATTTCATCAATGCTCGAAAAAACTACAAAATAATCTGAAAACTGAAAATTTTCGGCAGATATATGTTTACATCTTGAAGGCCAGAAAACTTCCTGTGCACCAAGGCTTTGACACACAAATCTAGCATTTAATATTGAAGAATAGGCTGCTTAATGCACAGACAGACTGTTAAACCATGTTATCAAGTCCGTGATCATAGCCGAGTCAGTAAGGTGTCCACGTTTAAACCGAAAGGACGCTGTTGCAAATCACGGCAGCGGTACAGTGTTAAAAAAAAAAGAAAGCCACAAGGCAATGTGGGTATGGAAGCTAAAACGCTGAAGTCCGTTCTTCATTTTTATTCATGGCCTGCAGTAGTAAGCACACAAAGTTCTAAACAATGCATCCTGTGCCGTGCTGGTAGCTGAGTGCACATAGTGTTCAGTGTATTAAAAAAAAGTTTGTAGTTACGGCTGACACAAGGAAATCATTCAGATAATGAGTGCCGAAATTCAAAAACGCTGCAAACACACAATTTGTGAACTGGAAAGAAGTGATGCTGTGAACTACATAGTGCGTGGGCCTTATAGGCCCTGAAGTTATGGCCTATTTTTTTTATATCGTAAAAAAAAGTTTTTCCAAACGAGGGGACCTAACACTGTAGCAGCATGAGGCCGTGAGGCCCGGAGTTCTTATGCCACCGAGTTGTGCCAAGGCGGAGTGTCACAAAACCTCAGAATATACAACTTTGAAGGCTCAGACGAATTCTTGCTGGAAATGGGGCCGACAATAGCATTTGAACTACCAACCTTTAGATAATTTGTCACTGATATTCCCACCCCTCCGGTAGCAAAACCGTTAAGCGTCTGTTCCCAAAGTAGGAGGTACCAGGCTCGATTCCCAGCGCCGGCCGGAAACCCCCAGATTGAAAGGCAAAGGTATCGAGTACCCAGACCTGGCTAAGTTCTCTATGTGTTAGTTACCTCATCCAGCTCGTTTCGAGCTGTGACGTCAGACAAAGGTTGAGCCTTATCAGAAGTGATAACAGCCTCAAATTTTCCACTGCTTTTTTGGCTTGTGTTGCAGGGAAACCAACCACGCTAAGGAATACCGAGTTCGAAAAATACGCATGCTGGGTGCATCGTTTCTGACTGTGACGTCAAACGAAAGTTGAGTCTTATCACGGGTGATAAGAGGCTCAACCTTTTTTAAAAGCTTTTCTACGTGTATTCCAGGACAGCAGACGTACTAGGGAGCATTTAGTTCTGAAAATACGCATGATGGTTGCATTGTTACCAGCTGTGACGTCAGACAAAAGTTGAGCCTTATCATGGGTGATAAGAGTCTTGACTTTTGCTACTGCTTTCTTTGGCATGTATTGCAGGGAAGAAAACGCGCCAAAAAATATTTAATTCAAGAAATACGCATGCTGGGTGACTAGTTACAAGCTCTGACGTCAGGCAAAAGTTGATCCTTATCGTGAGTGATAAAAGCCTAAACTTTTTCGACTGCTTTTAAACATGTATTGCAGAAAAAAAAACGTACCAGGGAACATTTAGTTCGGGAAATACACATGCTGGGTGAATAGTTACGAGCCGTGATGTCTAATAAAATTTGAGTTTTATCAGGGGTGTAACTCACAAGAGTGGAAGCTTGGGCTAGTTGGTGCGTATTCATATTTGCAAGGTGTTTCAGCGCGCGAACAAAGGAAAAAAGGACAGGGTAGACAGAAAGAGCGCTGACTTCCAACTAACTTTATTTCGCAGAGTGGCAAGAATTTATACGTCTAAAAAGGAAGATTACAGAGCATAAATGTAAAAAACAAGCCCAATCTACACACCAGTAACAGCACGTGTGACAGGTCCTCTAATGCCTCAAAGCCCAGCCAGGTAATCGCGTTCAGCCTGGGATAAAGCAACCGATGAAGGGCTTACGCATTTATTTCCTAGCACGTGTATTCTTTCTGCTTCGATAATTTCTCGTGTAAGTTGCTCCCTGTGCCTTGCCAATATAGAGCACTGATCAAAGAGGGGGGTGCACCCACAATCTCGGCAATGAATGCCAAGATGCCCTTGTACCACATTGTGCACATTGTTTCTGTGTTCTCGCAGGCGGTCGTTTATGCACCTGCCGGTTTGGCCGACATAGACGCACCCACACGTCAGTGGAATTAAGTATACGACTCCCACTGCGCATGGGACGTAGCATGTCCTGTGCGCGACAGAGCACGCGGCAGAAGTTGCGCGAGGTGTATTTACACGTTTGCAAAGCTTCTGCAATTTTTCAGGTGCTGAAAAAACAACAAGAACGTTGGCGTCTCGAGCAATCTTTTTCAGCCTGTGTGAGATGTCGTGCACGTACGGTAGTACGACAGGCCGGCTCTTACTGACGCTGTTGCGCTTATCTGGTTTGTTGCCTCGCTTCACGACAGTGACCAGCTTTTCCGCCACTGAAACTAGAACGTGTGCGGGGTAACCGGCTTTGCTGAGGCGCTCCACTTGTAGAGCAAAGCTGCGGTGTACCATGTGGGGGCAAGACTTCTTTAAGGCGTTGGCAAGGCAGAGGTTAGCAATGCCCCGCTTGACCAATTTTGAGTGAGCTGAGCCGAAAGGCAGAAGTGGCTTGCCGCTTCTTGGTTCATACATCCGTGCTAGGAAATAAATGCGTAAGCACTTCATCGGTTGCTTTATCCCAGGCTGAACGCGATTACCTGGCTGGGCTTTGAGGCATTAGAGGACCTGTCACACGTGCTGTTACTGGTGTGTAGATTGGGCTTGTTTTTTACATTTATGCTCTGTAATCTTCCTTTTTAGACGTATAAATTCTTGCCACTCTGCGAAATAAAGTTAGTTGGGAGTCAGCGCTCTTTCTGTCTACCCTGTCCTTTTTTCCTTTGTTCGCGCGCTGAAACACCTTGCAAATATGAATACGCACCAACTAGCCCAAGCTTCCACTCTTGTGAGTTACATTTCTAGTACATCGGGCATCTATATCTCCTCTTCTACAAGCCCTTCTCTTCTCGTCAGTCTAATCAGTGTGGCAGCTTGCCGCGCACGCTCTTTGGCGTACTGCATCCGGCTAAAGATACCTCTTCCCGAAGTCAAGACGTTGTTTGGTGGCCTCACTCCCTCGATTGGCCATGGTCTAAGAGTTTCCAAGATTCTACGCTCAGAATGGCTTCGGCAAGCACGCCTGTACCGTCAAGCCCTGCAACTACGAATCCTAGGGAACGAACGCACAGCAGTTAAACAAAAGAAGTGTCGTGAACTCTCAAGCCTCGTTGACCGAAACGTCGAGTTCATGTGGCGTCAGACGCTCAGTTACCTGCGGGCCATCACACCAAGGAAGTCTCCAGCTGCTAGGGACCTTGTGCATGTTCTCGGGGATGCTTTTCTTCCCGACAACGTTAAGCACACCCTATGCCTCAGACCAAAGTACGCAGTGGCACCTTCAAGAACACCACACGAGCTCCTCACTCTAGTCAGGCAAGTCGCTCGTCGTGCTCCTGACTCTGAATGTGATAGATGTGTTGCTCAAGGCGTGCAGGTGCTATCGAGATGTAAGTCCTCGAACAAAGTTGTTAATACAGGAGGCACTGTCGCGTACCTAAAGGCACATTCCTTGTCACTTCTGCAGGCTGACAAGGAGGGTGGTTTTGCGGTTCTTCCTCGTTCAATGTTTAAGGTGAAGGCCACACAGGCAATGCAGTCTCTTTTCAACGAGTGTGATAAAATTTGTCTAAATAAGCTTAAGAAGCGTGCGAAAACTCTTGCCGGGGATCTGGGGCTTCAGAAGCTTTCAAAGGCAATAGATAGCTGCAAAAAGCTTAGCCTTGACTTGTTTTTTTCTGCGAAAACGCACAAAATTGACTGCCCTTTGCGGGTCATTGTAACAGAAAGGGGGACCTGGCAAAAGTCGGTAGCACTTTTCTTGCAAGAAAAGCTAAAAAACTTAACAATAGACGACCCTTTTTTGGTAAAAAACTCTGACGCTGTTATTGACATTATTAGGCGAACTAACACAGGACTCCAGGCAATGTCTGTGGATATTAAGGACTTGTATTACTCTTTGCCGCACGATCAACTACTAAAATGTGTAGAGGAATCCATAGACAACTTCGGATCATCAGCGTTCCAAACGCGCACTGGAATTCATAATAGCAGCCTATTAGAGTTACTCAGCTTCTACTTGAAGGCCACTTTTGTATCTTGGGATGAAAAAAACTACTTACAAAAAAGTGGAGTATGTATTGGTTCATGCTTGGCACCCATTCTCAGTGACATATTTCTAGCACATCAGGATCGTGTCTTGTCAAACAAACTTGATGACTCTGTGGTTTTTAAAGTCTGCCGTTTTGTTGATGATTATTTAGTGTTGTTTAAATGTGACAGTCAAAATTTTCAGACCATTTCCTCTGACGTGTTGACTGTTTTCCGAGAGTGCCTGAAACCATTAGTTTTAACGTATGAATCACCCACTGATAACAACCTGAAATTTCTAGATTTGAAGCTTTTGCTAGAACCCCGACATGTTTGCTGGATGTATGAACCAAGAAGCGGCAAGCCACTTCTGCCTTTCGGCTCAGCTCACTCAAAATTGGTCAAGCGGGGCATTGCTAACCTCTGCCTTGCCAACGCCTTAAAGAAGTCTTGCCCCCACATGGTACACCGCAGCTTTGCTCTACAAGTGGAGCGCCTCAGCAAAGCCGGTTACCCCGCACACGTTCTAGTTTCAGTGGCGGAAAAGCTGGTCACTGTCGTGAAGCGAGGCAACAAACCAGATAAGCGCAACAGCGTCAGTAAGAGCCGGCCTGTCGTACTACCGTACGTGCACGACATCTCACACAGGCTGAAAAAGATTGCTCGAGACGCCAACGTTCTTGTTGTTTTTTCAGCACCTGAAAAATTGCAGAAGCTTTGCAAACGTGTAAATACACCTCGCGCAACTTCTGCCGCGTGCTCTGTCGCGCACAGGACATGCTACGTCCCATGCGCAGTGGGAGTCGTATACTTAATTCCACTGACGTGTGGGTGCGTCTATGTCGGCCAAACCGGCAGGTGCATAAACGACCGCCTGCGAGAACACAGAAACAATGTGCACAATGTGGTACAAGGGCATCTTGGCATTCATTGCCGAGATTGTGGGTGCACCCCCCTCTTTGATCAGTGCTCTATATTGGCAAGGCACAGGGAGCAACTTACACGAGAAATTATCGAAGCAGAAAGAATACACGTGCTAGGAAATAAATGCGTAAGCCCTTCATCGGTTGCTTTATCCCAGGCTGAACGCGATTACCTGGCTGGGCTTTGAGGCATTAGAGGACCTGTCACACGTGCTGTTACTGGTGTGTAGATTGGGCTTGTTTTTTACATTTATGCTCTGTAATCTTCCTTTTTAGACGTATAAATTCTTGCCACTCTGCGAAATAAAGTTAGTTGGAAGTCAGCGCTCTTTCTGTCTACCCTGTCCTTTTTTCCTTTGTTCGCGCGCTGAAACACCTTGCAATTATCAGGGGTGATAAGAGCCTCAATTTTTTTCCACTGCTTTTTTTACTTCTCTTACAGGAAAGCAAACGTACCAGGGAACATTTAGTTCGGAAAATACGCATGTTGAGGGAACCTTGTCGAGCTATGACGACCAACAAAAGTTTAGCCTTATCGTGAGTGATAAGAGGCTTAACCCTTTTTTAAAAGCCTTTCTACACGTATTCCAGGACAGCAGACGTACTAGGGAGCATTTAGTTCTGAAAATACGCATGATGGGTGCATTGTTACCAGCTGTGACGTCAGACAAAAGTTGAGCCTTATCATGGGTGATAAGAGTCTTGACTTTTTCTACTGCTTTCTTTGACATGTATTGCAGGGAAGAAAACGCGCCAAAAATATTTAATTCGAGAAATATGGATGCTGGGTGAATAGTTAGGAGCTGTGACGTCAGACAAAAGTTGAACCTTATCGTGGGTGATAAGAGGGTCAACTTTTTCGACTGCTTTTAGACATTTATTGTAGGAAAGGTAACGTACCAGGGAAGATTTAGTTCAGCAAATACGCATGCTCAGTGGATCGTTTCGAGCTGTGACGTCAGACAAAATGTTCAGCCTTATCGTGAGTGATAAGAGCTTACTTTTTCCAGTGCTTTTTGACTTCTATTACAGTAAAGCAACCGTACAAGGGAACATTCAGTTCGCAAAATACGCATGCTGGGTGCACCGTTTCGAGCTGTGACGTCAGACAAAAGTTGAACCTTATCATAGGTGATAAGAGCCTTAACTTTTTCTGCTGCTTTTCGACATGTATTGCAGGAAAGCAATTGTACCAGGGAGCATTTAGTTCATAAAATACGCACGATGGGTACAATTTGACGAGCTGTAACGTCAGACAAAAGTTGAGCCTTATCATGAGTGATAAGAGCCTCAACTTTTTCTACTGCTTTTAACATTTATTGCAGGTAAGAAAACGTATCAAAAACATTTAGTTTGAGAGATACGCCTGCTGGATGAATAGTTACGAACTGTGACGTCAGACAAAAGTTGAACATTACCATGGGTGATAGGGGCCTCAACTTTTTGTACTGCTTTTCGACATGTATTGCAGGAAAGCAAACGTACCAAAATTTATTTCGAGAAATACGCATGCTGGGTGAATAGTTACGAGCTGTGACGTCAGACAAAAGTTGAGCCTTATCGTGAGTGATAAGAGCCTAAACTTTTTCGACTGCTTCTAGACATGTATTGCAGGAAAGCATTCATACCAGGGAACGTTTAGCTCGGAGAATACGCATGCTGGGTGCATCGCCTGGTTTCCCACCCACATGGGCAAGGATGTCCACCCTGTTATGCCTAGCGCATTCGGCCACTAATTTGGGGAAGGTATCCAGCAGCTTCATTCCCTCCTCACACTTAACGAAATGCTTAAGCACTATTTATTGTCCAGGCGTTTCCGTCCAGCTCCCACACCCTTGCCTCTCAAGGGCCAAGTCAACTGCGTTAACAATGCTGGAAACCAGTACTTACTTGTCGCCCTTAGTTTACAATAAGTGTATCGGTAGCATAAAGCCTCACTGCCCTCATTGCGATAAAAGACGATGCACGTTATCCCACATTCTCCGGCAACACACGGCACTGCGCGATGGGGAGCCTCTCACCACAGAGGACGCCTCAAAGACGGCAATCATCAGCTCGGACCAGGCGTTCCAAATTCGGGATCTCCAGAGGGCACACAGTTTGAGGGGGGGGGGGGGAGGGGGAGGGGCAGGCTGTTTTTGTTCCAACAAAGGTGTGGCCCACAGCTGAGCCGCCCTCTTTTGCGAATTAAGCCTATGGACCATTTGCGAATTAAGCCTATGGACTGACACACTCACTGTCTGGGTGCATCGTTTCGAGCTGTGACGTCAAACAAAAGTTCAGCCTTATTATGGGTGATAAAAGCCTCAACTTTTTTCGCTGCTTTTTGGCATGTATTGCAGGTAAGCTAACGTAACAGGGAAGTTTTAGTTCGGCAAATACGCATACTCAGTGCATCGTTTCGAGCTGTGACGTCAGACAAAAAGTTCAGCCATATCGTGAGTGATAAGAGCTTACTTTTTCGAGTGCTTTTTTTACTTCTATTACATGAAATCAAGCGTACAAGAGAACATTGAGTTCAGAAAATACGCATGCTGGGTGCACCGTTTAGAGCTGTGACGTCAGACAAAAGTTAAACCTTATCTTGCGCGATAAGAGCCTCAACTTTTTCGACCTCTTTTCGACAAAGTAATGCAGGAAGCGAAACGTACCAGGGATCATTTAGTTCAGAAAATACGCATGCTGGGTGCATCGTTTCGAGCTGTGACGTCAGACAAAAGTTGAGCCTTATGACGGGTGATGAGAGCTTCCACTTTTTAGACTGATTTTCGATATGTATTGCAGGTACGCACTACAACCAGGGAAAGTTTAGGTCAGGAAATCCGTATGAGCGTGTGATTCTACTGTGGGAAGTATGAGGTTCGATACCCAGTGCCGGCATTTGGTCACCCGATTCAAAGGTAGAGGAATCGACTAACTTTCGAAAATAAAACTTCATAAACTGATTCTTTAAGGTCTCTAACGAACTCATGTTGGAAATAAAGACAACAGCAGGATGCGAACCAGTGCCCTTTCGGTTATGAAAAGAACATGCAGCTAGGGCTGTGCGTTGTTTTAGCCTATGGTTGAAATAGATGGCTCGTTTCCATCTCAGAGTCACCATATATATGCATCGATTTACCAATTCAGGAGACGTTCTGGTGTTTTATTGAAGGTCATATGTAGTTATCAGTTCCGAAAGATCTAAAAGATGAACATCGGCCTAAAATTGCAGGTTTAATATCAGCACGCGGCAGTGGCTGAGAGGTTAAGTAATCATTTTAAAAGTGGAAGGTTGATGGTTAGAATCTTGCTTTCCGTCCCCTTTTCAACTATAACTTGTTACGCCCTTCAAACTTTACTTTCTTAAGTTTTGTTTCACTCCACCTTGAGGCAACTTGGCTGTATCAAAACCTTGGTCCTCACGATTCCATGCAACTGAAGTGTTAGGTCCCCTATTTCTGTAAGAACAAACTTTTTAGGCTAAAAACAAAAAAAGATCTGCCTATTTTATGGCCAACGAGGCCCATCCGGAGTGTCGTTCTCCAAGTTTCACATATTTAATAACAACAAGTACACTTGAATTTGGGCAGTAATGTATCAGGAGGGCTTCCTGGTGTTAGCAATCTCAGCTCTGTCACTCTAACCATAATGTTTTTATTAGGAACTGAACACTACACGCACTTTGCTAGCAGCATGGCACAGGATGCGTTCTTAGAACTTGGTTTGCTCGCTACTACATGTTATGATGAAAATAAAGAATGGACTTCAGTGTTCTAGCTTCTTTATCCACGTCACCTCGTGCCCCTTTTTTTAACACTAACGACGCTGTGATTCGAACCAGCGTCCTTTTGGATTATAGTTCAACACCATACCAACTCGGCCATGGCCATGGACTTGATAACATAATTTAAAAGATGGGTCGGTAAATTATGCAGCAGACTCATTATTATTGAACTTGTTGGTTTTGGTGGATGCGCTTCGGTGCACAGAAAGCTTATAGAAATCTATAGCTGTTCGAAATGTTTAGTTTTGTGAATATTTTGATTTCTTTAGTTTTGATAAAATTTATTTATTTGCAATTTCGTGTCTGATTGGTAAAGCCGATGCAAACTTTCAATCTTTCGGTTTGTTGAATTTAGTTAGTAGCCTGACAAGGTTGATTTGCTGACTACTTTCACCGAAAACAGTTTTTGGACCCGTGTACGCATGATGAAGGAAGACAACCTGACAATGTGAATTCGTGCTCTGAACGAACTTTATTCTTGCCTCTTCGCTTTCATGGCACTTGCTTTCCCCAAAAGGCAAACTATATTTTTTGAGTGAGACTGAGAGAGCTCCACCTTTTAGCGCGAAAGCGTTGAGGAGCTCGTTTCGCAGAAATTCCGGCATCGACGTGGGATTCACTTGCATTGAGCGAAATCACCTTGTGCGTAAACGACAAATTGAGAAATACTCAAATAAAATAAACAAGAACAATTTTCGTATCCGAGCAAGGACCAAACTCAGGCCGTTTGCGTGGCAAGCAAGTGTTCTACCAAACTGCCGCGAGTCTTTTTTTTTACCTTTTGCATAATATTTATTACAAATGCAGATAATGTATATACAAGTATATATATATAGCGTACAAAATACTAAACGCCACTTCAACAAATGTACAATAGGCTCTAACAAGACAAATCTCATACAACACTGTGTCTAAAAGGGTGCTTGAGCCGTGCACACGATTTGATCTGACCTATTGTTTCCCAATTACACACATGTGTAACAATGTGGTAAATTGAGGTGGGGGAGGGGAAAAAGCCACACACACGCGGTTTGAGGGAGACCTCACCCTTTTAGTGCAGTATGGCAACATATAGTAAAGCACATAATACAATTCGTATAATACACTAGTACAGTGACTGACTATAAGGTATGACAGTTATACGATCAATTGATAAAAAAGAAGCAACAACAAAGTTAAACATTTTCAAAGTCAATTAGTCAGACAAAAACAGGAACAAAATAGACATGTAGGTCATATGCAAAAAATAAGAAAAAAAAAGATACAACACAATAATGACTTCCAGAAAGCACTCTAGAGAGGGCCGTGCAATACCATAATAAATTCTGACAACGATAAATGCTGTAAATGATAGTCTGCTTTGTTGTTAAAGTAAAAAAGTCTAGGAATATTGTTAGATAGAATTTTGTAGCCATTATTTGCTCTAAACTGTCGAACCTTTCACACTTCTGAAGCACGAGTGCTATGAAAGGATAAATTGCCAGATAGCTTTGCAAGTTCTTCCAGTAAGGTAGTGTTGCGTTTAGCACTAAAATATTATTCGTGCAAGAGCTTAGTTTTGTAGATGTTACGAACATAGTTTGTGTTGTATTTCTTAATGATGTTTTCGGTATGAGCCAGATACGGTACATTAGCGATGACGCGTACTATTTTCTTCTGCATACGAAACAATTTATATAAGTTAAACTGAGTCGTGGTGCCCTACAATAGATTCCCATCATAAATGTAAGATAAAAATAAAGCAATGTAACAAATCAATTTTACAGGAACGCGTAAAGTGTACCGGTAACGACTTTTCGTTTTCAGAATATAACAACTCATCGGAGAAATGAAGAAAATGGGCAAAAATACCATCGTAAAGGCGTTAACATATAACGAAGATGCCTTTCTTTTGCATGAACACACAGAACACACAGAACTTCATAGTCGTCCGTGATTCGCGAAAAATCATCATGTCACAAGTTATATGGTCGAACGTTAGTAAGGACACACATTTCCTGCGTCTTTATAACCTATTCAGGCAGAACGTTTCCGTGTGAGGAAGCCGAGAGATGTGACTGTCATTTGTATACTATAGGTTTGGGTTATTATGACGACGTCACACAGCTTAACTGACCCCACGAAGAAGCTCTCTAACTCGGCTATTTTGTTAGAGACAGACTGAGCGTTAGTATAAACACAGCTAATTTTTTTGCTCGGCTTCGACGTAGGAAAACCATTCTTGTTTAGAGAGCAGCCTTAAGTGATACATGAAGCTGTCGAAAATTGGCCGCAAGGGACCTTAACAGGGACCACTAAGAGAGTTTGTACAGCTCATCCCGGTGCTTAATGACTACTGCAGGGGCTCCATTTCCTTTGCGCACTTCAACAACACTGGATAGCAGTCCAGCTGAAACTGCAGTTATCGTGAACAACCACGCGTTTGCTTAGAAGTACAGTTGATAAAAACTTCCTCTTCTTGCAAATGCAGTAAAAATGAGTCGTGCTTTACTAACATGTATACAGGTTTCAAAATTCAACACATTGGAGTAGTATTTTGTGGCACAAGCGTACATAGCCATCGGGCGACAGAACATTTGATGATCCCAACGATTTCGTGGTTTAAAGTCGGCCACCTATCACAAAAGGCACACGGGTTCACGCGCGTACTCCCTCAATACTAAGTGGGTGCATACGAAGTTCTAAAAAAAATTCACGGGTATTGTCTCTCGGGGTTTAAAGCATGCAAATCGTTACACAGAATGCAGCCATATGCGAAAGCTTCACTGACACGACACACTTTAACCTTTATCGAATACATTGTAAACAAAATGTATTCCAGTTCCTATTCTTAATGGCCAATGTCACTGGTCATAAGAGTAAATGAGCGAATTACAAGACAAACGCACGAGGGGAAGACAAATTTAGGTGGGTAGATGGGTTAAAGAAACTTGCAGATACAACGTCGCTGCAGCAAGCACAGGACCGGGTTCATTGGCTGAACATGGGAGAGGCAGCCGCCATGCAATGGGCACAGTCAGGCTGATGACGATGATGCCTGAAGAAAGTGAGATAATCGACTCACGGGAAAAATGAACCTCTTGACGTAGCGCGGAATGTAGGCCGGTGCCACGTAGACGTCGCCGATGTTGACGTCAATCAGCGTTCCTTGTATGAGGAGGATGTCCTCGATGTCCGGACTGACGAGGAAGTCGTGAGCGCTCGACAAGTCCGGAAGCAAGAACGAGCTCAGACGCATCTTGATCTTCTCCACAGGCCATGTCTGAAAGAAATGGCCAACAGCTGAGAAACAATTCTGATGCATCTTACGGCAAAAGGTCCTAAGGTCATTCATCGCGTCGCGATGACCGTGTGTCGCCGTTTACAGTCGCGATAGAGCAACTGTGGCAAGCACGCCGCCACGCCACGTGACCCGCTGCTGAGAGGCTTCACAGCTGCACTCACTCGAAGCATCACCGCTACGTTACCACGTGACTATGTGATGGTTTGTCTGCCGCTTCACCGATGCTTGTTCGCGCAGGCGCTCAGTTTCGTCATGAATAGTGCACTGTACTTCAGCACGAGACAAGCTACATGCTATCATCTAGTAGCTACAGCTACACTCTAAAAAATATCGAATAAAAATTGTGTCTTTTTGTCCCACAACAATAATCGTCATCAGGCTTGCGTGCGCTTCCTTTCTTAAAAACTCGGCGCTGGCCACTTTCCTATCTAGGATGCAATGTAACCCTGATAACGGGCATGTCGATCGTGACCGGAATGTACCGGGCACGGGGCGATAGCGCACAGATGGAACGCAATATAGATGACGGTTATTGTTGTGGGACAAAAAGACACTCTCTTTACTCGCTCTTTTTTTAGAGTGTAGGGAAAAGGCCACGAAGTTGCAAGCAGAAGAAATGTTGGCTGCTAAACACCAGAGCAGAGAGAGGCGAGATTAGGACTTTGTAGAGACGCTTCGATAGCATGAAATCATGTGAATAATAAAGATACTACAGCTGCCGCCATCGCATGGCAACATGGACGAGAGGGTGAAGTTTAATTAAATATTGCTTCCATTGTTTTTCGCAAAAAACAAGCGCAACATACCTTTCGCTGTTGAAAACTAGATACACAAGATTTAAACTTCAGCAAATTTTCACAGTAACGTGGACAATCAAGTACGAGCAATTTATGGTGAACCAAAGCAAGTTCTCTAGATACTAAACAGCTTATGGCTGAGCTGAATGCGTCGTGCGGTGTGACCACAATCTACTGTTTTCCTGACTTGCACGGATGGCAGAATTCCTTTGGGATCGCGTGTCTCCGTTATCGTTCAACCACTCACCGCTGGTGGCGCTACCTATAACCTGATCGTCTGCTGTTCCAACGGCGCACCTGCATTCTGTGATAAACTGCCAGCATATAAATGACTGTTTCTTCTGTCAGGCGGCTCGTCAAATAAGCTATTCAGCCCGGGTAAGTATTAACAGCCCACTGGTTGACAAACATTGGAACCTGTAGACCTACATAATGTAGGACAGCCTATCTGATGTCCCGTCCAAATATTTTCAAGTAAATTCGGAATGTTTTCTAGTATATTTATTTCTAAATTATTCTGCATTTGGGAATAATAATTACGCAATACGAGTGCTCTGTTGGCCAAAATATTACCCCAAATGCTGAAGCTGATGCCAGCGAACAGGTGCTGACTAGCGCCACGCTTCTCCTAGGTTACGACCCTAGCGGCACAAGCTACGAACTAGACATGGGCGCTGGAGAGACGATATCTGGGCAGTTCAAGCGTACAGTAGATCGTGGCCTTGGCTACCTTTGCTGCGCATGCGCAGCAGCTGGCCCAAAACTGCAAGAACGTGCTGCGCGTTCCGGCCTGTGTAAGGGGCTGGGTAAGACGCGGTGACCTCTTCCTCTTACACTCTCTCAGCAATCATAAGATGTCGTCGGGAAACCAAATTCTGCAGACATTCGATGGACCAACGAATTGTCTCTAGTCGGATCCCGCTGGCACGCGTTAGCGCGTTCAGGCCTGCGTAAGTGGCTGTGGACTCTACTCCTTGTTGCTGATGATTGCAGACGCGCAGCAAGAAGAGGGAAACATGGCGGAGTTGAAATGGGAGGTTAGGCACGATAAGTAGAATGAACATGGATGTTCTTGGTCTAGTAATGTTCTTGGTCTTGGACCAGGGACAGATAGTATGTCGCGTAGTAATGATCCGAGCCCTAGACCAGGAATAGTCATGTTTATTCTACTGCTTGTGCCTCAATCTTCCCCTTTCTTATCTTCCATGTCTCCCCCTCGTTGCTGCGCGTCCGCATTCATTAGCGACACCCCTTAAACATCGGGGAATGATATTATGCAAACGCGCAATGAACCTACGTCTCTAGCATGGCGTGGCGATGAACCCACGTGGCATGCTCCAACGAGAGTGCGGGACGAATAACAGCAACGTAAACTTGAATGAATTCATGCTGTGCTTCACTTGCAAGGGCACGTTAACGTCGGGCAACGTGCCCGTGACGAACGGAACTCCTCCATTTGTGTGTATGTGTGTAGTCACCTCTAGGTTGTGCATTGCTCAGTAGATGACGTTACTAGTTTTCGTATAGCTGACATATAAAGAGGATAGATGGTGCTGTTATAATAATTCACAGCATATCCCCGGAGTGAGTGATAATGAGAGGCCACATGCGTCCGTCCGCCCATCCGTCCATCCGATGCGTGCTGTAGTGGGACAGGAGCGGACGAACGGACGGACGGACGGACAGACAGACAGACAGACAGACAGACAGACAGAAAGACAGACAGACAGACAGACAGACAGACAGACAGACAGACAGACAGACAGACAGACACTTGGCCCCAATAATGATTGTTCACTCCATGGATATGCTGTGAATTTTCCACTTTCATTGTGAGGCTTTATTAAGCTATCTTCAACCGCATAATCATCATCATCAGCGAGAGATCGTTCGTTCGGGTTAACGCTTGCGGTGGCAGTACCATATTCAATGAACGTTTCTCTTGATTACTAGTGCGATACATCGTACCACCAAATGCAATTTTTTGAACTCTGGCGCTTCGATCGTTCAGTGTACATGGAAGTTATGGGTATAGTACACGCAATTGCTTAGTCTTGGTACTTGCGGGTGGTGAATTGAACTTGTGGCTTCGTTTATCGCTGTGTTTCAGTTTTGTTTCGATGGAAAGAACGAACCCTTTTGAACTTTGTGAGCCGATTTGAAATGGTTAGCCTAAACTGAACATTCACTTATTTTTGTTTCATAACACAACAGTTCCAAGCCACACGAACACACCCGGAGCCAGAAAATACGAATGTTAGACATTTTCGTGTACTATCCATCATTTCCATGCTGGCTGAAGCGCCGTGCGTTGCAGCTCCCATAGACACTAGCACCGGAGGTCCGTCACTCTATGCTTATAATAAAAGATTTGCGCGAAGAGACAATAGTAGAACACAGCCACACTCGTGTGGTTAGCAATGCACCATTAGGCAGATTGTAGTAAAATTACAATCACTATTCTGTTGCTTTCTTTTACCAAGGTGCGTAATGAACTTATGGAGAAAACGTGCTTTGCGTCATAGTGTATGCGTCTTCCCACGTGTTGCCCAGTGTTTGTTGTTTGGAGGTGTTGTGAGACTAAACATTCAGTGTAGTTGTCTCTTACAAACTTACACCTCCATGCGCTTGACGGGCATCGACTGCTTGAATACGTAAGCTTTCGTCTCGGTGCTTATACATTATTCTGTGATCAAGATACTTGCCTGGTACTTGGCTTGAGTTTGTAAAATGAGCACGCCGAAAATGTTGGCGATATAGTACCATATCTGGTACAGAAAGCTCGGAGGCTTGGTGAATATCTGTATCGCCTCCATAACGCGGCTTCGAGGGATAATGTACGCCTGCGAAGAGAAAAACTAATTTGATTTTGTTGGACAAACGAAAGTAAGGAGACCTGAACGTAGCATTTAGAAGTTAAATATACTAATCTGTATTGAGAATGATTACCCAATGGAAAATGGTAAATTCAATGAAACTTCAGTTGTACCTGATTGGTACATAACCAAAACGAATGAGAAGAAGATAAAAGCACTAGCTCGTGTCATTTCTTCGTGGTCCATTATGATTTTCACTGAATCATTGACCTTAGGGAAACAGGTATGATTATTAAGAAAAAATATGATGCAAATCGAATAGCGAATATCTCTTTCCCCTTAAAACAATGTAAAAGAACTAGCATGACTATACCCACGGGAGTGGCAGCGTCAGCAGCACGTGTAAGTGAGCTCTGCACATATCTGCCTATAACTTTAGCAATTTTGGTTCTAGGAGGGTCAGAGTGGTGTCTATTTGTTCGTGAAGATACAAGGAGTTCAACCGCTACAAATACTGCTATTACAAACGAAAATTTTAAATTTTAGGAGCGGAAAACAGTGTGAATCTGTGAAAACAACAACAGTCAGACCACGTGTTTTTTACGATCACTTGTGGCTTTCTTAATATTCTACCAGGAAACTTCTTACTTATAAAGTTGAAAGTCCTTAGGATTGACCTGACGCTACTGAAGTTTGATCAGGTTAGGTCTAATAGTTCCAGAGTTAATCCGCAATCAAAATTAAGCCTAATCACTAAAACAATTAAATTGGTAATATCACCTCGCAAACGCATTTAAATTTTGTCCGCTTAATATAATAATAAACCGCACCCCATAGGCTACCAGGAGGCCCAATTCCGTACACTCTAGGCCCTTAATTAAGGTGGTAATCAGCAAAAAGCTCATTTTATTAAAACAAATCTTCAGAAGGAGCTACAAACGCCACTGAAAAATAACTAATATCTTCTTTTAGAACACAACACTCCGGTTTTTTTCGTGTAAAATTTATTTTGATAGCTTAAGGTAACCGGAAGATACAGAGTTAGAAAGAATATAACGAAAATCGCTAATAAACGTGTGGCGCCCGCGTCTTCCCTCGCTCAGAGGAGGAGGGTGGCTCACTGCTCGGGAGAAAGATACGCCCGTCAGATCAAAGTCTTGAACCACGTGTTTTTTTTTCCTTACAATCGCTTTTAACTTTGCTAATAACCTACCGGGAAACTTCTAACTCATACAGTGCAAAGCCCTAATTGTAGACCTGTCGCCGCTCAGGTTTCATCAGGACAGGAGTAATAGTACCGGAACTATTTCGTGACCAAAATTAATCCTAATCACTAAAAATATTAATTTAGTAACATCACCTCACAAACGAATTTAAATTTTGTCCGCTTAATATATCAATAAACAGCACCCCATAGGCTAATCGGAGGCCCAGCACCTCCACCAAATGTAAAGAGGTTTATTGGGCGAACCAAAGGGGCAGGTGGGAAATTGGAGATAGCGATTGGACGAGGAAGATGGAGGAGCTCGAGCGCTGATCTCGTGGTGCCTTACTCTGCGATGATGCTTGCTGTTCCCTTTTGTTGTCATCATTCCTTCATTATAATTGCCCCCGTCGAGAAAGATCAAGCCATCCTGGCGATCTAACAAGTGGAAACGAGCGGGTCGAAGTACGGCTTCAAGCGGTCCACGTGAACAATATCGTGTCCACGCTGACGATGGTCACCGGGTGGCGTAAGCGGTTCAATGGCGTAATTGACGGGCGATGTCCGCTTTACCACGCGGTATGGGCCATGGTAATTTGAAAGTAGCTTGGTAGACAAACCAGGTGCACAGGGTGGTACATACAGCCATACAAGGGTTCCAGGGGCGAACTTGGCGGCAGGAGGGTGGTCGTCATCGCGACCCTTAATTAAGAGGGTAATCAGCAGAAATCTCATTTCATTAAAACATTTTTATAAATATAACGACAAACTTCACTGATACACCGCTGAAACCTACATTTAGAACATAAAAATCCGGGTGCGGCGACGGCGTAGTGGTTAGAGCATCCGCCTCGCATGCAAGAGGTCCGTGGTTCAAATCCCGGTGCCGCGCAGTTCCCAACCGGAAAAAAAAAATTCGCGTGTTGATGGAACTGCCTTAAGAGGCCTGGGGTGCGGCCTCACCGGTAACCACCGCCGGGAACGCACTCCCTCACCATAGAAGGATTGGCCACCCTGGTGCAGTATCTGGCCACTACCTCCCACATGCATACGTCAAATAACTCACGGCCCTCAGTTCCCAGCAGCTGCGAAGCAACTGACCATGGCGGCGGTCAGATCTGCAACGCAGCAGAGGGTGCTAAGAATCTCTGGACTACAGGCTGCCTTTGGAACCTGAACTTGGCAACGTTTAACGCTAGAACCTTATCTAGTGAGGGAAGTCTAGCTGTACTATTCGAGGAGCTAGAGGGTGTTAAATGGGATATAATAGGGCTCAGTGAGGTTAGGAGGACAGATGAGGCCTATACTGTGCTACAGAATGGGCACATCCTTTGCTATCAGGGCATGGCAGACAGAAGAGAACTGGGAGTTGGGTTCATAATTCACAGAAACATAGCTGGCAACATAGAGGAATACTATAGCATTAATGAAAGGGTGGTAGGTATTGTAATTAAACTGAATAAAAGATACAAGATGAAGGTAGTACAGGCTTACGCGCCTACATCCAGCCATGATGACGCTTCAGTTGAAAGCTTCTATGAAGACGTGGAATCGGCAATGAGTAAGGTAAAAACACAGTATACTATAGTGATGGGCGACTTTAATGCAAAGGTAGGGAAGAAGCAGGCTGGAGACCAGGCAGTAGGAGATTATGGCATCGGTACTAGAAACGCCAGAGGAGAGCTATTAGTAGAATTCGCAGAACGCAATAATTTGCGGATTTCGAATACTTTCTACCGAAAACGAGAAAACCGCAAGTGGACATGGAGGAGCCCTAATGGCGAAAATAAGAACGAAATAGATTTTATAATGACTGCACACCCAGGAATCGTGCAGGATGTGGAAGTGGTTGGCAAGGTACGATGCAGTGACCATAGAATGGTACGGTCTCGAATTCGCCTAGACTTGAAGAAGGAACGACAGAAACTGATACGCAAGAAGCCAATCAATGAGCTAGCACTGAGAGGGAAAGTACAGGAAATCAGAGTCTCGATTCAGAACAGGTACTCGGCTCTTAGTGAGGAAACCAACCTTAACGTAGATACAATGAATGATAACCGGACGAGTTTCATTACGGAGTGTGCAGTGGAAGTTCGAGGCAGGGCAGTTAGACAGGACACTGGCAAGCTTTCTTAGGAAACGAAGAACCTAATTAGGAAGCGTCAAAGCATGAAAGTGTTAAGTACAACAGACAAAATAGAACTGGCAGAGCTTTCAAAGTTGATTAATAGGCGTAAAGTATGCGATGTAAGAAGGTATAACATGGAGAGAATTGAACACGCTCTGAAAAACGGAGGAAGCGTCAAAGCAGTGAAGAGGAAACTTGGGATAGGCAAAAGTCGGATGTATGCACTAAGGGACAAAGAAGGAAAAATAACTACCAATATGTATAGGATAGTTAAAATAGCGGAGGAGTTTTACAGAGATCTGTACAGTAGCCGAGACAACCACGACCTTAATACTATAAGAACTAGCAGTAACCCAGATGACACCCCACCAGTAATGATAGAAGTCAGAAAAGCTTTGGAGAGCATGCAAAGAGGCAAAGCTGCTGGTGAGGGTCAGGTAACATCAGATCTGCTGAAAGATGGAGGACAGATTGTGTTAGAAAAACTAGCCACCCTGTTTACGAGGTGTCTCCTGACGGGAAGGGTACCAGAGTCTTAGAAGAACGCTTACATCATCTTAATACATAAGAAAGGAGATGACAAGGACTTGAAGAATTACAGGCCGATCAGCTTGCTCTCTGTAGTATACAAGCTATTTACAAAGATAATTGCTAACAGAGTAAAGAAAACATTAGAATTAAATCAACCAAAGGAACAAGCAGGATTTCGAACAGGCTACTCAACAATTGACCACATTCATACTATCAATCAGATAATAGAGAAATGCTCAGAGTATAACCTACCACTATACATAGCCTTCATAGATTACGAGAAAGCGTTTGATTCAGTAGAAATATCAGCCGTCATGCAGACACTGCGGAATCAGGGCGTAGATGAAGTATATATAAACATTCTGGAAGAAATCTACAGGGGATCAACTGCTACCCTAGTGCTTCATAAAGAAAGCAACAGAATACCAATCAAGAAGGGTGTAAGGCAGTGGGACACAATCTCCCAAATGCTATTTACCGCGTGCTTACAGGAGGTTTTCAGAAACCTAGAATGGGAACAGTTAGGGATAAGAGTTAATGGAGAATACCTTAGTAACCTGCGCTTCGCCGATGACATTGCATTGCTGAGTAACTCAGGGGACGAATTGCAACTCATGATTACGGAGTTAGACAAGGAGAGCAGAAAGGTGGGTCTTAAAATTAATTTGCAGAAAACGAAAGTAATGTACAAGAACCTCATAAAGGAGTAGCGCTTCGGGATAGGTGATAGTGCACGTGAAGTTGTAAAAGACTATGTCTACTTAGGGCAGGTAATAGCCACAGAGCCTAACCACGAGATTGAAGTAAATAGAAGAATAAGAATGGGGTGGAGTACATTAGGCAAGCACTCTCAAATTATGACAGGTAGATTGCCACTATCCCTCAAGAGAAAGGTATATAACAGCTGTATCTTGCCGGTACTTAGCTACGGAGCAGAAACCTGGAGACTTACAAAGAGGGTTCAGCTTAAATTGAGGACGATGCAGCGAGCAATGGAAAGAAAAATGTTAAGTGTAACCTTAAGAGACAAGAAGAGAGCAGAGTGGATTAGGGGACAAACGGAGGTTAAGGATATTTAGTATTTTGTTTGCTTCTGCTTGAAAGCATTTTTTATGAAGTGAATGTCAATGAAAAGAAACATGAAAGACCTTATCATATTTCCCTCTGCACTACTCACATTGACGGGCGTCTCGGTGGAGACCCGTGTCGCGGTGGGCTCGTCGGTCACCAAGCCGAGGGCTCCCAGCGTGACGGGGGCACCGAGGTAGTCCTCGAAGTACTCGTCGCTGAAGAAAAACAGCGACGACGAGGAGTTCGGAAGCGCGCCGTCCTCGCGGTACTCCACTTCACCCTCGATCTGCATCAGTGACGTATTAAAGAGGGGTATCAAGATATTGCGTTATGCGGGACGTAAAATCACCTGAGGAGAGGGGGTAACACTTTATTCGGGTAAAAGGTGGAGGCTCCCCGGAGGGTTCCCATGACTGAGTGGGCTCCTTTTTACAGGAGCCCATTGGCAATAGCCCCTACCCGGCCACGCGTGGCCAGGACATTTTGGCTGACCAGGTTCAAGCGGTCGAGCAAAGCCGCCTCCCAGTCAAGCAAGGTGCTAATATCACCACAGTATAAATAAACCACTCGCAAGACCCTTTAAAAGTACACCTCACCTCAGCCGACTCAAAAGTTCCTGTCAAGTGCTTTTACTTCTACCTTGTGCGCTTATATATTTCCATATTATGTTTTACCAACTGGCCCAGCATTCCACTTTATTGAGCCATCTACTTCTTTTTCTAAGTTATTTTTTCGCCCAAGTAAATACATAGAACCTACTTTGTCCCCCCCCCCCCCCCAATTCAAGGCTTTCTACAAATATCTTGGTGGTGCTACGCACCTATTCTTAAACACCTTAAGAATTCGCGCCCCACCTTGTTTTGCGCTCCCTATGGAGACGTAAAATTTCGACTAATCAGTCATATCGTCACTCTGCGTCATCACGATATGTGATGTCAAATTGCTGTAATGGTGACTTCACAAATTTTGAAAACCTGTGATTTGGTGACGTTTTGGGGGGAAGTGGCGTGGGATGCCGGTCAATTTTAGGGGTTTGATGAGTCACCCTATATTTTTACCTTAAAATTATTAGGAAGCTTAAAAAATCCATGCCAAGTTTCTTGTAGTTTTGAAAGCGTCAACTTTTGCGGTAGTGAGGTGTGGTTTAAATCGTGTTAGCATTGCGATGTGGTTAGTCCCGGTTAGGGGGTTTGTTAGTCAGCCAACCCCGAGCGAGGAGAGGAACTAACTACGAAGTACAGCATGATAAACGGACAAACGCACCAGACAGGTGGATCGAGTCACGCGTGCTTATACCTTTATTGAACTAGTTCAAAATAATATTACTGTCACATCAACTCACTTTGACAATGCCCGAGTATGTAATGAGAATGGGGCTCTCGCAGCCCTTTTCGACGATCACATCACCGGCCCCGTAAGCCACGGGTCTGAGCTGCATCTGCACGAAAAATCGAAAGTTAATATACTTAATGGACGCCAACTTTGCTGGAGCTTTCGCGGTTGAACTCCCTTTTAAATACATGCAGTAGTTTCCGACGCTATTTTATTCTTGATCTGCTTTTTTTTTCACTTAACACGTGGTGACTGCTCAACAAAGCACAGTAACGGCACAGCCGTCAGCATACATAACATGCACGCTTTTCAGCATGGCCTAGAGGAGACTGACCTTCGCGAAAAGTTAGGCGCTATGGTCGATATATTATCTACACATAGCGAGATTTAACCTCGACATCAACGCCGAGCACTTCGCGACTGGCGTCAGTGAAACCGGCCCAGGACCCGCTGTCGAGTGTTCGTGTGAAGCGTGCTGATGGCTGTACGTCAACACGCAGCCGCAACCGCCGTCATTTTCCTGCTTACTGCAGCAGACGACTCCTCGAACAATTCCAATTTTTAACGTGCCTTAGCTATGCATTCCTTCTAAATTTTCATCCTTTAGTGCACCTTTCAATCCGAAGTGAATTCAAAACGTTTCAATCCAAGGTGTTCAATCCAAAGTAGATACTTCAGCCACTTCCATAACACTTTGGATTAGACGACGATTGAAGCATGGCATGGATTGAAACATGGCACGACGTGATAGTAGAGAACGGAGAACGAGAAAAAGACACGAACAACAGCACTCACTTATATACAGTAATAATATCTGGGGTATAACATCCAAGGCCACGATATGATTATTAAATATGCCGTAATGAAGGGCTTTAAATATTTAGACCACTTGTGCTTTTTTGACGTGCGTCTAAATTTACGTACATGAGCCTGAAAGACTTTCGTCTCCATCGAAAAAGCAGCCACTGCAGCCGGGATTTCATCCTCCGACCTTCGGTTTAACAGTGAAGTGTCATAATCCCTGGACTACCGTGGCAGGGCCGACTTATAAACAATGTTTGTTAGTTGAAACCACGAAATATATACTTTTGCAGTCCAGAACAAAATAAAAAACATAAACTGTGGTAATATGAGCAAACTACGAACCATGTATATTATGTGTACGACCATCTTACTGTCAAGACAAACCACTGTTATGTTAGCGCTGTCAGGTTTTCCTTTTTTGTGTGTATGCTGCTTCTTTTGTACTGTTTACTTCCGTTATGAGAGGCGTTTTCCGTTCACGCCATTAAGTGGAATTGAGCTCCTGTACTTTCTTCCCCGGAAGCTGACCGGTTATTCTGCAATTGGCACACAATGCCACTACTGTTAAACTTGAAGTTATGTTAAAAAATGGCACTGTCCAAATAAAACATATTGTGCCAATTATGTGCGCATTGTCTCTCGCTGAAGTGCACATTTTTATACATGCTAGGATACTTCTATACGTTTACTGTGAGAATCCCAGGGCTGTTTTGTAAACAGTCAACATTTGTTTTATAGGCCTTTCTTATCGTACCTGATTATTCGTCCAACCGTATTAGGACGCCCCAGTTTACTACGCTTGCTGGCATCCCAACCGGAAAGCTAGTCAAGTTTACGAGCATCATTTCAGCAGCACCTCTTGACTTCTCTGAAATTATTGCAGTAACGCTAGAAGTTCCCAACGGACGCGTTGACTTACAGCGAGGAACTGTCGAACGCTGTCAGAGCCGATCCAGGGAATGACGCGCAGCACGGCGATCGGCTTGTAGCTCGCCGGCAAGCTGTTGGGCGCGCAAACGATGCCCATCATCTTGTCCTTGAGCATCTGGTACAGCTCGCGGTGCTGCTCTTCTGTAAAGAAACCGTCGCGCTGCATCTCGGCCACGTGCGCCAACACGTCATTCAAGATGGTCTGCGCCGCCTGGCGACTCTTGAAGGCGACGGCGATGCCCGGGAAGCGCGACTGGATCTCGACCAGGTTGCGCAGCACGATGAGCCGGTTGTTGGTGGCACGGCTGCGCGTTTCTAGGGCCAGGTCGGACGATGGCACGTACTTCCACACGTTCTGCTGCACCTCTTCCTCGCCCGTGATGATGGCCAGTGAGGTCTCGTACGCCGCGTAAATTATTTTGTCCAGGTACCGGTGCAGCGCATCCAGCAACCAGTCCTGGACCACCTGAATACCCGCAAGGCCAACAGTTTCGTACCAACAACGTTGATGTTTGACAGCTCATTGCATGGAAGGTGGAAAAGTTGATAATGTTTACACAACGTCAAAGAACAATAATAGAGTGTGCTTTTCGTGAATTATATGTGCTAACACACGCCTAGTAGTTGTTGTGCCAAGTGTTCACTTTGACCGACCTCTGACATTGAAATCAGTGAAGGAAATTCCCATTATTTAAGAAAACATGGACAGCCCCGCCGCGGTGGTCTAGTGGCTAAGGTACTCGGCTGCTGACCCGCAGGTCGCGGGTTCGATTCCCGGCTGCGGCGGCTGCATTTCCGATGGAGGCGGAAATGTTGTAGGCCCGTGTGCTCAGATTTGGGCGCACGTTAAAGAACCTCCAGGTGGTCAAAATTTCCGGAGCCCTCCACTACGGCGTCTCTCATAATCATATAGTGGTTTTGGGACGTTAAACCCCACAAATCAATCAACAAAACATGGACAGAGACTGTACCTGTCCTGTCATGCATTTATGGGATGTCTTCATCAAAAGTAGCGCTGGAATATTTTAGGCACAAATTCGCATCCGATTGTGCCATACTAGGCTATCAGTAACCTCACCGTAGATATATAGCATCAGGTTTAGTCGGCAGAAAGTGTCTTCCAATGTCCTCTCAAGGTCAATTGAAAAGTCGTTTTCTGTATTTGATTTTCATTTTACCAAGAGCAAAGTGCCAAGGCATATAAACTAGGACCTCCTTCCCTGCTCCGTAACACCATGGCTACTAAGTCATGGCGATGTGTTTGCCATAGGTAACAACGAGGTACAGTTTGAGGTGAACAACCACTGTACCTCGATGTACTTGACGGCATGGACCAGCCGCACAGACATGGCAAGGATGAAGATGGCCGTGGGGATGGCCTGGTACTGGTGCTGGGTGGCAACTAGGAAGTAGATGGTGAACTGGGCGACGAACACGAAGATGCACGTGGCCACCAGCACAAGGTCCAGTTTGTTGTAGTTGTCCAACCGCACGAACCGGTGCCCATAAGCCGTTATCTGCATGGTAGCATTTCGTGAGCATTACGCCAATTAGTTTTTTTGATCTAAAACATTTTTTATCAGTTTCTAAAAAAACAACAGGCTACTGTCAACATAGATAGCTTCGGACGTTACACATCTTTACGAGAATCTAGTAAATTATGAGAAATTCAACTGAGCATCATAGTGAATGCTGTAGGTGTTGAAGCGGCCCTGGAACTCTTTGAGCATGGTAAAAAAAATCTGCCGATTGGTATTCGAGGTTCACAAGAGCATGCGTGCCAAGCGCTGCACATGGCCTGAAATATACAGCAAACTATCAGTTAGTTCAAAATATTTTTTTTCTTTTTTGAACAAATGACACTAAAGGTTCACAATCGCAGCGTCCCATGCCTGGTATCAGCCGTTTGCTGATTTGAACATCAAGCGCCCGGTCATTACTATGGCCACCTGGGGAAACCAGGAATTGTCCACGCGTACGCGTGCGTGATCACGCAGAAACGCATTCATAAGAAAAGAGGACCAACTTCTCCTGGTCACGAAGCGGGCGTGACGTATTTTCATCCCCATGTCATTCCTCTCTGCTCATCTTCCAGTACTATCGTTGATATGAGAGGAGAAAGAGTCGAGTCCAATTGCGGCTTGCGGCAAATAAATGCGAAGCATTTCTTAGCGAACTTCGGTGACTTTGAGCGTATCTATCTACTATCTATCTATCTATCTATCTATCTATCTATCTATCTATCTATCTATCTATCTATCTATCTATCTATCTATCTATCTAGGTGCTTACGCTTGGGTGCTCTCGTGGTCACCCCCTTTACTTGGCGTGAACCAAAATTAGCATGGGAGGGTAAGATAGTTTGACGAAAATGATGCACTGGTCAAGACATGAATAATGTCACAATCCTGTCGTGTGCGTCGTCACACACTTCCCGCCAGAGAGTGGCACATACCCACGGGCGGGTATGTGCCGCTTGTAAGCGGGTATGTGCCACAAGTGATTGACACTTAGTATTTACCCAGGAACTTAGTATTTACCCAGAGTTGAGCAATACCCGACATCTGTAGTGTCGACCCAACGAAGGCATAGAATAAATGTCAGTGTTAAGAAAAACTTGACATAGGCAGCGTTGGCCACTCGACGAATGCAAATAATAAGTTTCAGGGTCCCAGCAGGAATTGAAGCCAAGAATTCTGCGTGATAGCCGAGCATTCTACCACAGAGCTACGCCAGGTCTCAGAACTACTTTTCAAATAGACGCTAATCTTCGTGAAATGTCAATAGTGGTTGCAGTGCTGCCTACGCAGTTTTATAAACATTACATATGTGCTCCTTTCATACAGCCGTCACATCGGGTTGACGTCAATTGTGGTGAGGTGCCATGCGCTGAAACTGGTATATGTAGCACTGTCAAGGGCAAGCATCTTCGCGAGCATCAGCGCTTCATATCGGCTTCTAGGGTTGCTAAAAAACATTTCCAGCTGACATCGTTGCGCAAGTGGAAAACTGGCTATATAAACATCTGCAGTTCTTCAACATGTCTCTGCGCGCAACATTTGTACATATATTTAGCGTCATGTCATGACGTGTCGTTCAATTTAAAAAATGCAACATGGTCACTTTCCCTTCGCGTACTCCGCATAAAGTTGATTCCCAGGTACGTGGGATCTGCCAATTTTTTTGTAACTCGGCTCGAACAGGAGGGCTTCTAAGAAATTTTTTGGTGGCGAATGCGGGAGGCAATAAGCTCCTTCAGTGCATCCATTTAATGGCTACTTAGAAAGGTGTTGCAGGGCCTTGAAGGCGTGAGCATGCTTAAGTTGGTTCCACTCACGAACAACGGAGATTGACGACTGTCAGCAACCAGGTCCCAGAGAACTGTGTTTTATCCGACCAAAGCCATTACGTTCCTCAAGCACTGCTAGCAACGACTCATCTTTTTGCGATTTGTTATACAACCTGAACAATTATTGGGGTCTCTCCCACCACGGCGTCTTACGCGTTCGACGGGGCATGTGCTTACCATGGTGGTAATCTCGGCGGCGAAAAGGATGATGTAGACACCCTCGATGACCAGTACGGCGTCCGAGCGCGGCTTAGGTGGAAGTGGCGTGTTCATCAGCATTCCCAGCAGGCACGTGAGAAAGGTGAGCGTGGTGCTGGTGATGACCAGCTCGTAGTACTTGTGCTCGAACATGTCGATGATGCGCTCCTGCACGTTGCGCTCCATCTGGCTCTGAATGGACTCAGTGTCGTCCATGAGATCCTCGCCAAAGCTGGACACTGAAAGGCGCTCCTTCTGCATGTATGAAGATTTAAAAAAACAGTGACTTCACGAGAAACTCGCTAGCGCCGCCTTGTGTTTCCATTTCAAGAGGTTCAAAGAGTCCTCACCGTCCATTTGATCCAATCGGGAATGTCGATCAGCGATTCGATGGTGTCTGCGCCCATGTACCTGCAACGAGCTCCACGGAATATAAACCACTGTCAGTGGCATCATGCGCACTATTTTGTATACACTCAGCAGTGTGGCAAGTTGAACAACCATTGTTTTAAATTGTCTTAGACTCCCACTGGGAATTTAAATGAGTCGATTGGCTTATGTAACAACTAAAAAGAAGAAAACGTTTCCATGAAATATAACACACTCACTCACCAAAGCTTGGTTTCCCGTCTCTTTCCTGGAGCGCCTTTATACGCGGACGCATGGGTTTCCCCCAACCATTTTTCTCCTGGTTTACAGTATTGTTAAGTCAATTAGAAACAGTGCAAACGCAACTATTGGCTTAAACATACCAGGAATGAGTCGGCACACCGTTTCCTCAAATATAAGAAGCACATTTGACTACTGTTATGCTATATATTAGATAGTCAGATACTGACTCAGAATTACTGAACAAATGAGTGGGCTTGCTGGCTCCACACGCAATAGGCACAAAAGCATCGAAAGGCACAATATGCCACAGCATTCTCGCCAATCTACATCCACGTGCTTAGTCTTCCACGACAATATAGCTAGCTGGCATCTAAGCCGAGGTGCTCACTCACACTTTCTTGTCGAACGGGTACTGCAGAGCAGCCAGCAGAGTCATCATGGTGCTCTTCTGGATCATCCCTTCTCGGTACTGCCTCGAATAGCTCACCTGCACGAAAACATAACCATACGGGTCAATGATAGAGTTCCCTCTTTTTGGGAAAATTAATGGCATTCCACTCACCTGCTCGATTCTGAGCACGTTTTCAACGGCAAAGTGTTCCGCCTTTGTCTGGGCTTCCCGCGCGCTCGGTCTTCTTCTCGCGTCAAGCTTCAACTGCGATTGAAAGAAGAGGTGTGCGCTTTAGTGCTTTCCTTCATACGTCGAAGCGCACGAAAGCTCCATATTGTTGCATGTCGAGCATTGTCTCTAATCCTCACGTCAGTGATCCACAACACGGTTACGTCCAAGTGTTCTCGCCGTACGCAGAGTAAAGGCGTAACCTCGCCGCAAGCTTTTTTCCTCTCGACAAAACACGGAAGTGGGAGCATAAAATGTGCGATATTGCCGCCAAATTGGAAGCCGACACTTTTGCTTTTCTTTACAGAGCGTTCGCACTAATTTTTTTTCTTAGTACAGCAAAATTACTTCTGAGACTCTCCCATCTAGTAATGCCTTGAGCACCTAAACCAAAGCTCTAATTGGATCTTTGCTGAGTACGCTTGACTTTCCTTGATATAAAGGGAAACGTTCTAGAAGACCAAACTAATACAAACACTTTTTTTTCTCTGGTGCTCAATGCGAAGCGACCACAAGTTTCGGAAAGAAAAACAAAAGGTACCATAAATTGTGCCTCCCAAAAGATAAAAAAACTGCAGCAATAGCACCAGTCACCATGACTGTGCATGACGACGCCTAGAATGCAAAGATTATGCTCTTACGGTGGTAATTACATCAGCTGATAATGGCATAGCCCTGATTAGGCCATAAGGTCAAGATGGCGTGACGGCATTTAAAATTGAGGCTCGATGTGACAGCTCTCTAGTACGCATGTATAGATTTATGTATAGATTCTGAAGTGCCGTGTGAACTATGTGGCTAGGGCATGATACTGCGGAGTAAGAACTCACGGTAACACGGTTCCGGCTGTTACATTCGAATGAGAATACACAAAAGCGTTCGCGCGCTTCAATATGGGCAAGCGCTAACAAGACCACGGTGGTCATATTCGCTCTCCTGTTCCCCGCAAAAGTATGCCTCGTAGTCAAACCCTAGTTTGGGCACGCAAAACCCCATAAATGAAGCGACATATTATTAATTGATATGACCTCTTGGTTTGTTGTCATCGTGCATTGACTATAACGATGTCGATGTTTCACATTGTGGCTGAACTTCCTTTCAATGCTTTGGTTACGAAATCGAAAGTTATAACTGGGATGACAATGCCGCGTTTTGTTTTTCTTGCGATTCTTTTATGATACGCGCGGTTGCCGTTGTCTACTAGATTCATATTTATTCCATTCTTGAATTTTCGTGCGGGTGCTGCTACGTAAGGTGAACCGCAACTTGTGTCGAATGTTATCCACACCAACTAACTTATTCTGTCATTTTCATTACAAAAAAAAATGGTCGCGCACATTTCCGCATAAATGCGCGATCGTTGTACCCGGATAAACGAGCTCGCCAGATTTGTAATTAAGGTACAACAATATGGTGAATTATTTTCAGCGTGCACCCCCTACATACCTGTATCGCCAAATTGCTACAGAATAAAGCCTGACATCACTTGTACTCATTTAGCATAACAACTGCTATGAGCAAGCTCGCGATAACCACATTACGTCACTGCAAGTATGGCCTCTAAAGTCAATGTTGGCTCTGATGTAGGTGTTCAAGTCAAGATTGCACAGGTACGACCAAAACTGTATAGATGCACAAAACGCATAACTGCATATTAGTGCTTTCCACTGACAGTGCCCAGATGCCTAGAGTAGTAAATAAACTTATGATCATTGTGGCGCTAGGTATGATAGATTAGTTTATTGCAGCTGAACTGAAGCTGGCATTTTCATTATTATTCGTAGTGCGTGCTTACGTAGTAAATTCAGTACTGACAACAGACGTGTTCCCCACACGATTAAACGTTGCAAGAATAGCCCCAGTTTATAAAAGTAATGGACTAAATAACATGTCAAATTATAGACCAGTATCCACACTCGCTATATTATCTAAGCTTTTGGAGGCGTCACTCACGACAGCGTGTTGTCCTTTTCAAGTAAATGTAGCGTAATCACAGCATGTCAATATGGCTTTCGGAAAAATAAATCCGCTGAAAAAGCAATGAGAAATTATTCCATTTTTAATAATCAAGATTGAATACTTGAAAACGTGAAAATAAAAAAAATGTGCTTGGTCTTTTCGCTGGAAGCTTTTGACTCGATACAACGTGACATATTACGGAAGCTGTCACCGTATGGCATACGGAGTATCACCCATTTTAGAAAACTATTCGCATAACTAGTACCAACTTGTACAAATTAAAACAGCTGCATCAAGTAAGCATCAGTTGACCCAGTGGTTTCACAAGGTTCTATAATGGGTCATTAGCTCTTTCTGCTTTTTTTTTCAATAATATTGTATGTATACACGCCCTCTTATAGTTCATTGAGTTTAAACGAACGTATCTTTTTTTACACCAGGTCACTTAGAAACGCCATAAACAAATGTAAATTGGTGTATGACCTCATTCTCAACTTGACCTAAACAAAACAATTTTAAACGCCGAGAAGATTACATTTATTTCGTCCAATAAATAAACATGTGCATTATGACAAAGATAAGCTTTGAGTGGAACACTATTAAATGTAATAAACATTACAAATTCCTTGGGGTATAGATCCGGGAAGACCGTCGACCTTAATCATTTAGTTGGAAAATACGCGGGAAGGGTAAAATGGCAGTACATGATTGGTTCCCTTATTCGTCTGCAGTTCAAAAAAGTTATACAATGCCGTTCTTTTATTCGACACTTTGTTTTTATGTACAAGTGTGGGGGATGAAAAAAAATACAGTAACCTTACCATGATACAAAAAAAATGCTTTGTTGTTACAAAAACTCACCACTGATGGAGCACTTCCGTGCTTTTTTGTAAAGATGAAATGTTAAGTGTAAACTAAATATATATTTAAACTGCTTTAAAAAGTACTCAGAAATGAATTGTATGAACCAAAAATAAAAAAATTAACGTTTTTGGCTAGAAGAAATTCACAGTGTGTACCCATAACCGGGAGAAATTATGAAAGCCAGACGGTACATTACCCATGAATATGATTAGTTAAGTATTCATATATTCTTGTTGGACGTTAACACAGGGATATTTAAAAGAAGTTTAAAATTTGTTAAAAAACAACTTATCACCGCTAGCCAATATTGCGCAAAGGTTGTAGAAAGATCGCACTATGAAATTTTCGCTAGTGTTTGAAAATTAGGTCGTTGTCCTTTTTATAACAGTTATTTTATTTCCCATGTGGTTACTAATATTGAATTGTTTGTTTTGATTGCAGTACTTCTTTGCAACTCTTTTATTTGCACTTATGTGCATACAAGATACGCAAAACTTTGTTTGCGCGTAACCCACTAATAACAACAAAAGTTTTAAGAATATAATTTTTCTAAATAACTTTAGCAGTTGATTGTCCGTGCCCGAAGGTAATGAACCACTAGATCTTTGAGAGGAGAAAACGAGAAATTCAAGCAACTTAAAACCCGCCCGCAACCCCAACGTCGATTTTGTGGTATGCTTCGCTGCACAGCGCTATAGTATATCGGTAAATCTAATTCAAAATGCGTTACAGCGCATGAGTGGCGGCGGCTTCTGTGCATACTTTTGGATGCACAATTTTAATCGAAAATAGAGAGTTGGAAGACTTTCAGCGTCGAAAATTCAGATATTGTCATACAAAAGCTCTATAAAACTTGTGGTGGCCCACAAGCCTTACAGTGATGTACGTCCAGAATTCGGCGTGTGTTTTGTCCTTATCAGCGATGTCCGTGAGCATATTTCATCCGACATTCGGGTTTCTTCACAACACCATGCAATATTGTATTTTTGCTTCATCTTGCGTAACCCATCTATAACAATTACTGGTTATAAAAATGACATTCTCATGGCACTTGATTATAAGAATAAGTAGACATCCCAATAAACAATTGTATCGGGACAGTTGGTAGGAATCCATCTTGGTAGGAAGCGCAGCAACTACTACACAGAACACTTGTGTTGTGTGTTCTGTGTAAGAGTTGCTGCGCTTCCTACCAAGATAGATATCCTAGTTGGATATCCTAGAGTTATAACAACAACTGGTTTCGACTGTATATACAAGAAATGTGTTATCTGTGATCAACTTTAGGTGCGAACGCTCGTAAGGCGTATGAAACGTCTTTTGCCTCCGTTCCTTTCTCTTGTATTTCAAGAAATATAAAGACACTGCTACAACTAGCACTTCTACTAATACACTACACCCTTGAGCACACACACGGCCACACGGCCACCACACAGTGCTACCAGCGGTGCCTACCTACACCTAGACGAAGCTCAGCGCAGCGTAGTGTGTTATCGACGAGACTATTCCATCATTGCGCACATAGCATCAATCATCTGAGTGCCCATTTGTCGAAGACGTTCGCAGTTCCAAGGCACAACCGCAAAAGTCACAGCTTTGCCGCAAACGCGAAGCAATGAACGCGATAGCAACAAATTGGAAGGTCACGCGCAGAATGGCAAGCAGATCTAAGTGTTCCCCGCCTTTCTCACGCACAAATAACGCACGACACGTACTCACAGGTACAGATGAACGTGACCAAGCGTCTGATTTGTTACTTCGCTGAGTCTGAAAAGCGTTCTCTTTTTGCAAACGGAGACTGTGCAACGATTTCAGTGACCGTTGTGCGACCGGTAACTATTATACAAAAGAAGTGTTCCGGTAGAAGCTTAAGGACAGCCAAGACATAAGATGCTCCCAACCGCGAGATAAGGGCACGCGAGTGTGCGTTCAGCGGCTATACGACCACCCTCTCCTCTCCGGAGGCAAAGTACGCGTGGGAGATAACGCCGTGCGTTACCGCACGCTCATTGCGCCATCTTCTTGTTAATGTTGAGAACAGGATAGTTCTCCTCCGAGATGCTCATCACCAGCGGTAAGTGGCAGATATAAATAGCTTTCTGTTTGCACGTTGAAGGACGTGCCACCCAGTGGCTCAGTGGTTAACGCCTCGCACTCACCGCGAAGAGGTTGAAAGTTTGATTCCGCGCGCCAAAGTCTTTTTCTTAGTTTTTTTTTTCCTTTCTTGCATTTTCATATATGTATATATATATATATATATATATATACCTATACATATACGGTGAGTGACGGTGACGCCGACGCCGGCGGCAAAATCTAGCCAAGAGTGTCCACATAATTGCTATCGCAATAAAAAAAACTGCACTTGTGCCAATCCTCACATTGGTAAAGCAGGCATCACCGATATCACCTGGTGTAATGGGGTTGCTGTACGATTGTCCGCGGTCAGCAGTTGCTTGTTCTAGAAAGGTATTTTTTAGTGCTAAGGTTGTTACGAGATCACAACAACGGTGGCGTGTGCCATAGCTGTCCGCCAGCGTTGCTGCCGCTGGTGCCCGTAACCGCTATCGGGCAAAACGAGCAAAAAACTAAGCAAAAAAAGTCAGAGAATATCCATAAAGTGAATGATGATGAGTGGGGCGAAACGTCCGTCCGTCCATGCGTCTGATCGCGTTCGAGGATACAGGCGGCGCGCGGGTAATGCCGACGAGACGCGAGCCAAGGAAGCCGTGTGCAAGCGTCTTCAACGTGCCCACCGCTCTGCTTCGTCCATGTCCCACCAACAATCCGCCACGTACGGTGACTATTCAGGAGGCTGAGGAAGGCACTTCTTCCTTGCGCACCCACGTAAAACCCGCGCAACAGCCAATCGGAGAGTAGCGGTACGGCTCCATCTAGAATGTCTTCACTTACCTGCAGTTTGTATGTACTTCTGAGACAGTGCCATCTATTATGCTGTCCGGGAGATACTGCCTTTTTTTCTTTCTGGTCTCTTCTTCTCTCGGTTACGTGACACGCAGGACAAGTTAAACTAAAAGGAGCTTCGCCCCTAAAACACCAAGGACACAATGGGATTCCAACCCGGATCACCTGCGTGCCAACCCGCTATCATACCACTGAGCTACGCCAGTGCTTGGCACTACGTTCCAAACTGACCCTAGGGAGGCTTCGTACCAGGAAAGGAATCTCATTATTGCATGCAATTACTAATAAGGCGCTTTAGACCAGCAAAAGAACAGCCAGACGTCACGCAATGCGAAATGCGTAACGAGCAGGTCGTCGAATGGTAGAACCCATTACCATATTGCTAGGCATAATTCTTCATCGTCGTCATCCACAGCATAAAAAAACTGCCCAAAATTCCTTGAAGTGTGCAGCGGGTATGACGCTTCTCCGAAGAGTGCCGAAGGATTGCATGATGAATGCCTTTCAACTACACAAAAATTATGATTTATGGTGCAGTGGGTACCTTGCAAATGCGCTTATAGCACTCACTCAAACAGTGTTTAAGGGGAGATGCGGGTCGAAAAACGCGAGTTTTTTTTTCAAAATTACTGATTCTTTATTTCAACCTGTTTTGATAAGATTAGTACCTCTACTGTTATGGAAACAATAACACAGGTCGAGACTTAACTGGAAATGCTTTAAAATTGCATTTAATGAGCACAACGTGCCTGTTAAAAGGTCGAAAGTGTGCAGTCTTCGAGCACCTTGCCGCCAATAACGCACCACCGCTCGCCATTGTTGATCACGTGAGTCGAAGAGTCGAGCCTCACTCTTCAAATAACAACAGTTTCTCTCACTGATGCAGCGCAAGAAATAATAAAAAGAAGCACTCTTCTGCGCGTTCTTCGAGCTCCGCGACTGGCTTATCACGTGGTACCAATCGGGGAGCGCCATTGGCCGCTGCGCGCCTGTATGTGCTAAGAAACCTATTTGCGGGGTCCATGTCTTGTCGAGCAGTGCAGCTGAAAAATGCTTTTCTCGTATAGCTATCTCCGTTATGAATGAAAAAAGGCATTGCTCGCAGGTGACAGCCGTTGTGCGGCGCGCTCTGTAGGAATAGGCTACGAGCAGCTGGTCCGATTTGCGGCAGTTGTTGGCTTGCAAAAGCCAATGCATCAAAAGTCATTCACACCCGTTAGCCTAAAAGTTCATGATGCGGCAATGTATAACGTCAGCGCCAATCTTGAGAGGTCGAAAGAGCTCGCACTGACAGAACTTAGCAGGGACGACATTGCCATTATGTAGGACGGTATGTGGCACAAACACGGCTGCAAAATGGCATGACGCTGGACTTAGTTTGGATTTCACAGTCCTGTCGAACTTCTTTCTATCTTGCAGCTGGCACAAGGCTCTGCCAGATGGAGCAGAAGTTTGGAAAGCGTTTCATGTCCCTCTTTGGGAGAGAAATGTCTCTGAGGAGTCAGCTCCATTGCTCTAGGGTGAATATTAAAAAAAAGTGTCTTCGAGTAGCATCTCCCCTTAAAAAAGGCTTTGAAAGGCCGCTCTTTCAGCTTTCGCTGTCACTGTGGGGCGCATTCCGCACAGGCCTGGTGGTGTACTGCTGGTAAAAAGCCGATATATAAAGGTTCTCGGTAGCGTTACGCCTATTTGCACTTTCTGTTCAGCTTAGTAGTTTTCTTTATTTCTCTGTAAGTTTGTGTAAGCGCCACGGTGGCCAGTTATTACAGTGCTCGACTGCTGACCAGAAGGTCGCGGGTTCAAATCCTGGCCAAGGCAGCCGCATCTCTACGGATGCGCAACGCTACAAGCCCTTGTACTTAATTTAGGTGCACGTTAAAGAACCCCATGGAGGTTATCCAAGTTTCCTGAGCTCTCCGCCACGACGTTCGCCGTAAGCATACCGTGGTTTTTGGACGTAAAATCTAAGCGATTATGGGTGCAGGTCCACTTACCCACGGTTTGTGTCCCGACTCGAACGGATTCTGGATGATGGTGTGGCGCAGGACCCACTTCCAGTCGACCGGCCGGAAGTACGAGTCGGCCTCCTGGACTCGACTGGACACCATCACGTGGTCCTTCAGGTACGTCACGGCGCTCGACATGGTGCGCTGTTCAATCTCGGACACCTCCAGTACTCCTGCGAATCGCAAGCGGAGCACCGTAGCGATGACAAAGTGGGTGTCCTAAGCGTTGGGAGGCGTTGAAACCGCATGCGCTTATCTTGAGCTAGAAGCGCCAGTTACCGACGGTGTATTACCATACCGTACAAATGAATATTTATTAGGCTGTTTAAAAATAAAGAACCGCAAATATAGTGGTTTTTTTTTGGTTACGGTTTTTATTTTCGTCATTACACGTGGATGTATGCATGTGCAGTAGTGACAAACGCCAGCACGAAGCGTGCTGTGATCTTAAAATTACGGAGATTTAGAATCGCGTACGCAAAGCTTTGCGTTATGGTTTCCCGCCCCTACGTATGCTTCCTACGATATCCTCGTTCTGGCCCCCATTAAATGACCGAAATACAGGGCGACGGCAACGAACGCTATCTGTGCATTCGCTGTTTTAAAACTCGCAATGGCACATTGAACACGTCACAGATGTAGCTGCTTTAATATGAAGCAGCGAGTACGCCGACAACAAAATACGCTGGACGCACCACCCTCACATTTAGGTATAATTTTGCGACAATTGTATATTCACCAAAGAAAAAAGTGTTCATGATGGAGTGCGCCACACATGGGCACAATTCTGGGGCGGAAAAATGTTACGTGTGTGTGCATGTGTGCGAGCGTGTGCACGCGAGATTTTTTGTAGAGCGAACATGCAGCAAAAATAGTCTCATGTAATTGCACACCAAAGAAGTTTAAAAAAAAACTGCCCCACTTTCCCTAAGGGAATCGTGAGGAAATGCGAATGCATTACGCAGCGTCTGTAACAGTGTTTCGCGCGTTAGAACCCAATGTTAGAAAAATGTGTTTTCATTTTTTTCGTACAGCGTGCAGCCAATAGGGCCGTACGCGGCACGGGGCGTTTTTCTGTAGCGAGAACCGCGTTGTGAACAATTTTTGGGCACTGAAGGGAAAGCTACGGAGCCAAATCGCGTCCATCTCACCGCCAATGAAGGAAGTTCCAAAGTAGCACCCGTATTTTAAACGTGAAATATGAATGTTCCCCCTCCTTTATTTTCTACGTGGAGCTATTTGAGACAGGACGCAGCACATACCAGTAAGATATCCATATTTCTTTTCAACTATCTGTTGTGACTTCGCGTATTTGAATGCATAAGAACGTCCCGCCTTTTTTACGTGCAACTCAAACGCTCAGTGGTGTCTGCGTCTACATGAAACGCTGATGGTGCACCCCCGTCTCTTTCTACGTTACGAGACCCGTGCCAAAACGGACTACTTCACGTAGTGCTACAGGTGCAGAAGCTCCACCTCCGTAGCTTTCCCTTCAGTGCCAAGAAAGTATAGCGTGCACGTTAAAAAATACTGTGAACAAAACAACAAGCGTTCTCCGATCGACGTCGGCGCTTCACAGCGACGTCTCGAGCCCACATTTCTGAATATTCTCTCGAGGCGCCCAGCCAGCGAACGGTCGAGAGTGAGGCGTGAGCAGACGGGAAAGTGGGGCGCAGGGAGACGAAAGAGTGAACGGGGATAGACGGAGCGGCGAAGCACTGCACCTACCCTCTCCTACACTTCCTCGCACCACATGTTCTGGTTGCTAGGGGCCAGTACAAGCGCGCGCATCCGCAGCTGTTGATATACGAGAGGGTGGTGGACGGATCCCGTCGGACGCCTGGCATAGCCCGACTAAAGAATGCATGCGCATTTAAAAAAATGCGTGCACCGTTACTGGCACCCTTACATCAGCTTACAAAAGCTGCAATAATGTTGTGGACCACAACGCGCATACTTAGCACACAGCGTCTCCGAGATATGGTCGTATACATTCAAGAAGCAGTACGTCTTCCCTCTATGCCACTGATACCATGGTATCGCCGTAGAGGCTGTACGTATACATTTAGCTATATCCAGCTTCTATATCTAGCAAGCAGAAACAGGCATTCAGAACTTCAACTCCTTATTTTAACAGTTGTAGCATTGGCTTGCAGTAACTGACACAACTTCGTAAATATTTCTTACCGAGAGTCCTAAAGATTAATTCGAGGAAAGTGACGTTTATCAACTGGCCCAGGAGTATGTCGCAAACGATGTATGGAAACGTCTGCAAAAAGAAAAAAAGAAGTACTAGGTCTAGTAGGCACAATCTCCCGTTCAAAGCCATACACAGTGGTGAAGATAATGCAAGGAGAAACCCGCTATTGTGTCATATCATAACACGCGTTACGATCAAAACGCGTGGAAAATTGTGATCGTTCGTACTGTTGAAGATCTTTGAGCAAGCTTTTTTCGCACCATTCTCGTGAACAAACGAACTCTCTGCTCTGTGTCCTCCCCGTCTACGTAAACTCTGTGAGAAGCCTCTGCTTTACCCGAAACGTTTCGATAACGTCTTTCATGCGACTAAAGTTTTCATGTACCACGGCAATGAACTGGGCTACTTGGGGTGCGGCGATGGCGTAGTGGTTAGAGCATCCGCCTCGCATGCAAGAGGTCCGTGGTTAAAATCCCGGTGCCGCGCAGTTCCCAACCGAAAAGAAAAATGCCCGCAGCTTCCCTCGGGGGAACACTGAGGAGGATGCGGACCATATAATTGGTTAACGGGGTGTTAAAGTGCGACTTACTTGGGTCGATGGCTAAATTGGTTAACGTTGTTGTGAAATGGGGTGTTAAATTGCGACTTACTTGGGTCGATGGCTAAATTGGTTAACGTGGTTGTAGGAGGGGGTGTTAAATGAGTGAACACGTACACACGTATGCGAAAGGGCGGCGCTGGTCGAAGGGACGTCGATCATTGTGTTTGTGGATTCGTTGGAATTCATTTCACCGCGACCTTGGACGTCGACGCGCCGTACAAACCAACCGACGAGCGGCAACTGAGCGAGCGAGCGCCGACCTTGAGTATATATACAGCACGACGGCGCATGCAATGTCAGCTGTTGAATGTTCTCGAAGCGCGACGCCACATGCGCGTCCACTGGAGAATCAGGAGAATTGTAGATGTCGAACGCGGTGTGTAGAGGAGGAAGGGTGCACAGATGGTGGAGGAGTGAAGCGCGCGCGGTGTGTAGAGGAGGAAGGGATGCACAGATGGTGGAAGAGTGGGCGACGGCGCGACGGCGCATGCGCGCCCGTCAGCTGTCGAATGTTCGAGAAGCGGTGCGGACGGCGCACTACAAGGCGCGAGTATAAGATGCTCCGCATCTAAAAAGAAATCCGCGTGTTGATGGAACAGCATTAAGAGGCCTGGGGTGCGGGCTCACCGGTAACCACCGCCGGGAACGCACTCCCTCACCAGAGAAGGATTGGCCAACCTGGTGCTGTATCTGGCCACTACCTCCCACATGCATACGTCAAATAACTCACGGCCCTCAGTTCCCAGCAGCTGCGAAGCAACTGACCATGGTGGCGGTCAGATCTGCAATGCAGCAGAGGGTGCTAAGAATCTCTCGACTACAGGCCGCCATTGAAACCTGAACATGGCAACGTTTAACGCTAGAACCTTATCTAGTGAGTGAAGTCTATCTGTACTATTCGAGGAGCTAGAGGGTGTTAAATGGGATATAATAGGGCTCAGTGAGGTTAGGAGGACAGATGAGGCCTATACTGTGCTACAGAATGGGCACGTTCTTTGCTATCGGGGCTTGGCAGACAGAAGAGAACTGGAAGTGGGGTTCCTAATTCACAGAAACATAGCTGGCAACTTAGAGGAATAATATAGCATTAATGAAAGGGTGGTTGATATTGTAATTAAACTGAATAAAAGATACAAGATGAAGGTAGTACAGGCTTACGCGCCTACATCCAGCCATGATGACGCTTCAGTTGAAAGCTTCTATGAAGACGTGGAATCGGCAATGAGTAAGGTAAAAACACCGTATACTACAGTGATGGGCGACTTTAATGCAAAGGTAGGGAAGAAGCAGGCTGGAGACCAGGCAGTAGGAGATTATGGCATCGGCACTAGAAACACCAGAGTAGAGCTACTAGTAAAATTCGCAGAACGCAATAATTTGCGGATTTTGAATACCTTCTACCGCAAACGAGAAAACCGCAAGTGGATATGGAGGAGCCCTAATGACGAAAATAAGAACGAAATTGACTTTATAATGACTGCACACCCAGGAATCGTGCAGGATGTGGAAGTGGTTGGCAAGGTACGATGCAGTGACCATAGAATGATACGGTCTCGAATTCGCCTAGACTTGAAGAAGGAACGACAGAAACTGATACGCAAGAAGCCAATCAATGAGCTAGCACTGAGAGGGAAAGTACAGGATTTCGGAGTGTCGCTGCAGAACAGACACTCGGCTCTTAGTGAGGAAACCAACCTTAGCGTAGATACAATGAATGATAATCTGACGAGTATCATTACGGAGTGTGCAGTGGAAGTTGGTGGCAGGGTAGTTAGACAGGACACTGGCAAGCTTTCCCAGGAAACGAAGAACCTAATTAAGAAGCGTCAAAGCATGAAAGTGTCAAGTACAACAGACAAAATAGAACTGGCAGAGCTTTCGAAGCTGATTAATAGACATAAAGTATGCGATGTAAGAAGGTATAACATGGAGAAAATTGAACACGCTCTGAAAAACGGAGGAAGCGTCAAAGCAGTGAAGAGGAAACTTGGGATAGGCAAAAGTTGGATGTATGCACTAAGGGACAAAGAAGGCAAAATAACTACCAATAAGGATAGGATAGCTAAAATAGCGGAGGAGTTTTACAGAGATCTGTACAGTAGCCGAGACAACCACGACCTTAATACTATAAGAACTAGCAGTAACCCGGATGACACCCCACCAGTAATAATAGAAGAAGTCAGAAAAGCTTTGGAAAGCATGCAAAGCGGCAAAGCTGCTGGTGAGAATCAGGTAACATCATATCTGCTGAAAGATGGAGGACAGATTGTGTTAGAAAAACTAGCCACCCTGTTTACGAGGTGTCTCCTGACGGGAAGGGTACTAGAGTCTTGGAAGAACGCTAACATCATCTTAATACATAAGAAAGGGAATGACAAGGACATGAAGAATTACAGGCCGATCAGCTTGCTCTCTGTAGTACACAAGCTATTTACAAAGGTAATTGCTAACAGAGTAAAGAAAACATTAGAATTCAATCAACCAAAGGAACAAGCAGGATTTCGAACAGGCTACTCAACAATTGACCACATTCATACTATCAACCAGGTAATAGAGAAATGCTCAGAGTATAACCAACCACTATACATAGTCTTCATAGATTACGAGAAGGCATTTGATTCAGTAGAAATATCAGCCGTCATGCAGACACTGCGGAATCAGGGCGTAGATGAAGTATATTTAAACATTCTGGAAGAAATTTACAGGGGATCAACTGCTACCATAGTGCTTCATAAAAAAAGCAACAGAATACCAATCAAGAAGGGTGTAAGGCAGGGGGACACAATCTCCCCTATGCTATTTACCGCGTGCTTACAGGAGGTTTTCAGAAGCCTAGAATGGGAACAGTTAGGGATAACAATTAATGGAGAATACCTTAGTACCCTGCGCTTCGCCGATGACATTGCATATCTGAGTAACTCAGGGGACGAACTGCAACTCATGATTACGGAGTTAGACAAGGAGAGCAGAAAGGTGAGTCTTAAAATTAATCTGCAGAAAACGAAAGTAATGTACAACAACCTCGGAAAAGAGCAGCGCTTCGAGATAGGTTACAACTTGAAGTTGTAAAAGACTATGTCTACTTAGGGCAGGTAATAACCGCAGAGCCTAACCACGAGATTGAAGTAACTAGAAAAATAAGAATGGGGTGGAGCACATTCGGAAAGCACTCTCAAATTATGACAGGTAGATTGCCACTATCCCTCAAGAGGAAGGTATATAACAGCTGTATCTTGCCGGTACTTAGCTACGGAGCAGAAACCTAGAGACTTAGAAAGAGGCTTCAGCTTAAATTGAGGACGACGCAGCGAGCAACGGAAAGAAAAATGGTAGGTGTAACCTTAAGAGACAAGACGAGAGCAGAGTGGATTAGGGGACAAACGGGGGTTAAGGATATCATAGTTGAAATAAAGAAGAGGAAATGGACATGGGCCGGGCATGTAGCGCGTAGACAGGATAACCGCTGGTCAATGAGGGTAACTAACTGGATTCCCAGAGAAGGGAAGCGGGTTAGGGGGAGACAGAAGTTTAGGTGGGCAGACGAGATTAAAAAGTTTGCGGGTATAAATTGGCAGCAGCAAGCACAGGACCGGGTTAACTGGCGGAACATGGGAGAGGCCTTTGTCCTGCAGTGGACGTAGTCAGGCTGATGATTATGATGATGATGACTTCGTACATGTCGCAATGGGTAAAAAAACAGTGAGAAACAAACCAGTAGGAGATTAACTTTCTAGACGCCGTGATAACTCGTTAAGATTAAGTTTTACGTATATAAAGCATGGCTGCTTCACGCATGCGCAAAGTGGTTGCCGGCGGGTATAAGTGTTCCTTTCAAGCATACTTTGATCAGTTGTAAGTGCCAGCTTGTCTCGTCGTGTTCTTCATCTCTTTCTGTGCTTTCGCTTCCAACGGTTTTAAAGCCCCATCTTATCTCCATACATCCCTTTTTCGAGTGTAACGTCGATGCGTATAACTATACAGGCGGATTCCTAGGTGGGCTAATTGGTTCATGAACGTTGGGGCAGAACAACGCAGATAGCGAAAAGAAGTACACACATGATATAGCTCTGTGTCGTGTGCATTCTTCGCCCTGTCTGCAATGTTCTGACAAAGTGTGTTACAGACATCTGTTTACGTTCAAACAGATTCGCATACTTTCGCGCTTAATCACTGTAGAAGTGAGCCATGCTCTACGAGTTTCTGTGAAAACGACATTTTTGGTATATGCAAACCAGTCAAGACAGCTCGTAAGCGCCATGAGCGTAGATGTAGTTTGTATAACACAAGGACGTACCTCTTCTTCTAAAAAAAGAAAAGAAAAACTGGCATCACTGTGTTTCCAGAAACAAACTTGAAACAAGCCATTCCATTCCAGCGTAAAAGCATTGGCGAGTTTTTGTTCTTGGCGTTTGTGTTCTTACTTCTCTCTTGCATCTATGTTAGCACACAAGACATTTTTCATCAATACCGAGCAACTATCTCAAAAAATGTTATCCTGAATTCTTCCCAACTGTTTTAATGTCATTCCATCGGTAGCTTACCCCTCCGACGTATTCAACGTTGATAGTCGACTGATGGTGGTAGAGGAAGGTGACGACGGTGATGTTCAGCGGTCCTTTGAGCCCCATCCACACCGTAACCACAGCCTGGCGCCACGACACGGGGTAGCCAAACTGCTCGATAATCGGGAACAGGGCCACTACCGAGAACAGTCGCGCCAGGATGCGCACGAAGTATGCCAACGCCACCTGTGACAGTTTTGAGCCAAGAACGAATATTCACCGACAATGTACACCCATAACACTGCGCCCAATTTGTCATTATGAACGCGTACGAAGTCTTGTCGGGTGAGCTAGTGAATGATGTTTATAGATCGTATATGCTTCGCTTTTCATACACTTCACAGAAACCAACTACCAAGCTTCAAAATGGCGGTGTCTGCTTATAGATCGCATACAGTAATATATATATATATATATATATATATATATATATATATATATATATATATATATATATATATGCGTACCTAAGCATCGGCCATACAGAAAGGTATTACCTTTGTGGAGGCAATCTCTATATCGGGGCTGCTTTTCTGTTCTCACTGGTAAAGCGAGGGGTTCATTCGCTGCAATTTTAAGTGGATTTGTTTCCGATAGCTTTCTACATAAGAGTGAGTTCCACAAGCTCGGTGATAAAAAAAAAACAGGGTAGTGCTGAAGAACTAGCTTCCCGATCCTCAAACCTTCTAACCAACGCGTTACCTAGTTAAAAGCGAGACACGTGGCTTAGTCGCATGACCTTCGTACACCAGAAAGATAACGAATAGCGTATGCCCTGACAGATTATCTTCCAGTTTGTCACTGTATTAAAAAAATACATGCTGTTTACCTTGAATTACGCTGAGTCAAGTAGCCCAAACATCGCGCTTCTAGCTAAAGACGAAGTTATCTTCCTTCCTCTCCTTTCAGAACGGTTTACCATAGGTACCACGGCATGTTTTAGAAAATGTGTAAACGTCATATCCTAGAGAGTGAACGGGACGCCATTGTGAACACCGGAAGTGTTACCAATGCCACTCACTTGCGGCAGGATGCTCGTGCGGGCGAAGATGAAAAGCAGCTCGCCGCCGTACAACGATGACATGAAGAGCGAGAGGAAACCCGAGACGTCGTAAATGGCCGACCAGTACTTGCGCAGCAGGCCCTCGAGTTCGGTGCAGGCGACCAGGCGGTGAGAGGTGGTGAGGAGCGTGAAGGCTACCACGCCATCAACGCCCGAGATGCCCATCACTTCGAGCAGGCAGAAGGTGGCGTACGTCAGGCAGATGTGCAGGAACGTGTTGCTGCTCTGACTCTGGGGCGCCAGGCGCAGCGACCAGATGGCCACGGCTCCCATGAACACGCCGCCTATTGTGCCCATCACGTGCGACACCAGCAGGTGGTTCAGAATGGTCGTCACGCCCTGGTTTTCCTGAGCACAAAAAGACCACACCTCAGTTACCACGGAGCAATCCAAATGTCCAAACTAGAGGAATTGGTGGATTCTTGGGATGTCCTCGAGTACACTCAAACAAAACATCGAGTAAAACGTGTGTGTTTTTGTTCCACAACAGTAATTGTCATCTATCTCGCGTGCCTTTCCTTGCACTATCCCCACGCGCCCGGCACTTTCAGGTTACGAACGACATGTGCGCTATCGGCGTGACATGGCTCTTTTTGATAGGAAGGTGGCCAGCGCCGAGTTTTCAAGAAATGAAGCTCAAGCAAGCCGGATGGTTATTTTCGTAGCACGAAAAGACACCCTTATCACTCGATATTTTTTGAAAGTGTAGCCGAGAAGATACGGCCTTGTGCGTTGTTCGGCGTGCTTGCTGGGCGTCTGATACAGTATCACTTCACTCGAGTTTATAGCTTATACTAATGGCGCAACAATGCACTGTTCGAGACAGCAACCACGATAACTTATCGCTCCCTTTTTAAGTACTTTGCGTGTGTTATTATGTAATATACTGATTAAGAAGACAAGCGGGTGAAGGGGAGACAAAAAGTTAGGTGAGTAGATGAGATTGGGAATGCTGCGGGTATAAAGTGGCAGCATGCACAGTACCGAGTTCACTGGTGGTACATGGGAGAGGCCTTTGTCCTGCAGTGGGCGTAGCCAGGTTGATTATGATAATGATGATGATGATGATTGTACACAAGAGAGTCAAGATCGAAGTATAATGTTACTTTGTGACCAAAGTTTCCTGCGCCCTTCATTACTTGGACAAGCTAATCACACACATCTGCTATCGCAACATGAAATTGTGGCAGGGGCTGAAATACCAAAAGGCACGAATCTTATGCTCACCTAAAACAACAACAAAAGTGTCTTTATGACGCCGCCATTCTTGACTACCTATCTTCCTACAAAAAACGTCACAGTAGAGTGGCAGTGAGTCTCGGAGCATAGCCCTAGCTGCATGTACAATCGCCACGCCGTGTTCTCTCCTAGTGCGTTGTAATGGCGCGTTACAGACCGCGAACATTTTATCCACATGTCCCAGCATAATGTACGATGATTCGATTGCGAAGTGCGTTAACTATCACCAGCGCAAACTTATAACATATTGAATCATTATTATGGAAGCATACGAACTTTTCTGAGCCATCAGGGGGGGGGGGGGGAGAGAAAAACATTTATTGAATGAAGCTTGTGAATGAAGGTGCATCAGGAAATAAAAATTAATGATATTTTCTTTTGCTTTTGCAAAACAACACACACTAAAGGATTAGTGAATTCAGGCGTCTCAGTTTCCGATCTTAACGCAAGCGCCAGCAACTTGGCGATTTCATTATTCCAGAACATTCGTACATGGGCCTCGACGGTGTCAAGGACGGACCAGACGAACAGATTGTTGACGATGGACTCAGCCTGCAACATCGTGGTCAGTATGGGAAAGCGGCCTTCCTCGAGCAGCTCATCGGCGATGGGCAGCCGCTCAGAGGAACAAAGCAGGATGCCGAATAGCAAGCAGTTGTTGATGCCCTTGGTGCCCAGGAAGGTGTACGCATACAGTGCCGACACCACCGTGCTGATGCCTAGGGTTCCCACGGAGAAGACCGTGATCTCTCGGTGGCATCTGAAAATGAAAAAAAAATAGAGGAGTATAAAAAATATGGCGCACAAAGAGCTCCAACACTAAACAAAACGCTAAGCAGGAGTTGTTAACAATCCTACTTCAATTACGTTTAAAAAGAGCTCGTTATAGCGTTTTTATAAAAAGTGGTGGACGATTAAAAGCACTACGTGCGCCTCTACATATGGTGCAGACTTGGTTTAGAAAAAGTGTTTAACGATTTAGAGTACATCGTACTCTACTATGGGAGACTTTCACAGAATTGGCGGCGTCATACGCGGAAAATCCGGCGCCCGTAAGAGCAAAGAAACGATTACCCCGCAAGCAGCCCCACAAGGGTTCTTTGTGTATTTGAATGCACCGTTTTCCAATAACCGCTACTCTCCCACTTGTGTGCTTGTCGGCGATCATCAGTTTCTTATATGTCAATGTGATCGTTAGGCGAATCTTTCATCGAGGTGACATGTCTCTTTTGGTTTGTACATCTCATTGTTGCCTAGATATGAACGCGTGACCGCATCACGCTACTAAGCAAATGCATGAAGTTCACATTCACGGCATAGACGAAAAAAAAAGGGAAGCACATTGCGTCTGGAGAAAAAAAAACAAAGGTACTTCGCGTCGTAAGTTACCACGCGATCGCTCGATCTCGAGCGGTGGTCAACGAGATCGCCAGCGTGTGGCATGTAAACACCTGCGGAAGATGAAGTGGTTGATGCCCTGCGTGGCGTACACTGTTGCCGCCGGCACGAAAACCATGAGGACGTGGAACTTGATGTTTCGCAGCCACACTGAAAGTGAGTCGAGGCTCTTCTCGTTCTCCGCGTCCTGATACGAGAAACCGAAGCCCGCGATGAACATGAACACTGTGTACGGAAAGCGGATCCGGCGCTGCAACTTTTTCAAGGCCACTGTCAACAGAAGAAAGAAGTACTGTTAAGAGCTACAGTGCCGTCCAAGCATACGCAAAATACAAACGCTTCCGCTTCCACTGCAGTTCTTATGTTGTGTATATATGGTTGTTACGAAAAAAAATCACCTATCATGTCCATTGTCAGCAAGTGTGGCGAAACGAATCATGGTCCTGATCTATTGTGTGCAATGAAGTTGTTTACTACTGCTTGTATTGTGTAACGTGCACAATTGTAACGTAGATCGATGGTATATAACCAGTCAAAAGTCCTGCAGTCGTCCCCGATGGCATCTACTGCCTCCTATATCATGGTCATTGTGCATCGACCACCTTTTTTTGTTCGTGCGTCCGGCATCACTGAAGACCTGCAGCGGCACGACATCCTGGTTTGTTCCCCCAATATCAAAGTGGACACGTGGTGCGTTGAGACGTAAGGGTAGATTGACGACGGCATCCTATATTTTACTTTAATATCTAATGCGACGCTGATTGATTGATATATATGGTTTAACGTCCCAAACCCACCATATGATTATGAGAGACGCCATAGTGGAGGGCTCCGGAGATTTCGACCACTTGGGGTTCTTTAACGTGCACCCAAATCAGAGCACACGGGCTTAGAGCATTTGCGCTTCCATCGAAAATGTAGCCACTGCAGCCGGGACTCAATCCCATGACCTGCGGGTCAGCAGCCGAGTACCTTATCCACTAGACCACCGCGGCGGGGCATCAGATGCTACGCTGTGGAGGTTATTCAAGAAGTTTGGTCAACAAAACGTGTCAGTCCGCACATCTCGCGCTTGGACTTCCTCGTTGTTAATGCAGCCTCCGTGACTGGCTCCGGTGGAACGCTGTCAAAACTGATCGCGGAAGCCATAGTACGTTAACAAGGAGACGCTAAGAAATCTAAAACAATCTAAACACAACCATGAAAAAACGGGTCTTGTTTATTAAGGCATAAAAGAACTTCATACGAAAAGAAGACATCACATTACGGGTGATAAAATCTTTGAACTATTTCTTTGTACGAATGCACCATCGGAAAAAAGTCCATTCTCTCTAGCTTTTATATCATTGCATTTTATGTATGAATTTGAGTATAGTTCGCTTAGCTCCGCAAGCTGCACAGTCCTCATCATAAAATTGTTTCTTAGCGTGGCAGCCAAGGATGCCAGACACACAAATCAAGCACTAGCCGGGCACGAAACAAATCCAGCAAGCAAGACTGTGTCCGGATTAAGCATGGGCTCAGAGTTCAGGACCGCGAAAAGAGGTTTAGCCAGTCATCCAACGCATTCCTCCAATTTCTCGTAGAGGTGCGTTTAGTCGAAAAGCGTTCCGTCTCGGTCTGTCTCAGCCGTGAGGAACAGATTATCAAAAAGGCTCCATGTACACTTGTGATGATCATGCAGTAGAATCGAGAAAAGTGTCTTATTGATGACAGATGGCTGGTTTTATCCCGCTGGTCAACTGACAGATCAACGCGCGAAGCATTACGCAACGCCCTCTAAATGCATGATCGGTTGACGGAAACACAAAGCTGAATTCCCAGTACCTTCGGGTTGTTTAAACAAGAAATTTTTTGCAGTGTCCGCAAGGAGACATGAACCGAGGCAAACATTTCGAAGATGCAGGACTGATTGGCATTACCTCATTATGCTTCTTGTCCCGAATAATCTACACCTGTTGAATAACTGGTTTATAACATCTGCTTCCGGGTCGTTCAAAGTATTTAAACAGTAAAAGTTACAACATATTTGTTGACAAAAAGTTACCAATGGCGCTTTTTGATCGCGTCATTGGTATTTACCATACCAAATTTGAATCCAAATATCATGCAATGAAAGAATCGTGCGTCTTTAGAGGTGGTACAGTTGCCACATCTGAAGATGTGATATTTAACATAATAATTGTTCGCTTTGAAAGTCCCAAAACCACCATGAGATTGTGAGACGCCGTAGTTGAGAGCTCCGAGTATTTCGACCACCTGCGGTTTTATAAACTCGCGAAATTATTTTTCCCAGTAATACAAATTGCTGGTATGCCTTATAATTCATGATAACGGCCACCTTAACACCCTAATTGGCGCCTGGGGAGAAGGCGGACTTTTTTAGTCACTGCACATGAGAAACCTGCTTTTTTTTAAGGTTGGCACGTGACACGTCACCCACCTGCTGTGATGAGCACGGCGCAGATAACCAGGTAATCGTAGGACTCGCTCTTCCTTTGTCTGCAAGCAAATTTAAAATGACATTAGAAGAGATTGCGTATACATACCTCTTTCGAAATTTCTAGTGCGATCGTACCAGTTAGGTGCACTATCAAGCACGGGCCTTTGTTATAAGCGCCCAGCACATAGATGGTACGAGCAAATTTGCTGCTCAATACGATCTGCAGGCCTCAATTGAGCGTTCTTTTTCCGTAAGAAGCCATTCCATTATTCCACCGGGATACCGGTATATGATGCGTGCGAAGTTTGTACAGCTATTTAATCATACTGATATGAAATATACAGTTGGATAATCATCATTTTTTTTTGCATAATCATTGTCGTCTCTGTGTTCTTAATACAGCGCATAAAGTTTTCCAATACGACCCCCACTTCACGGTCTTTAGCTTTACTTCGAGTCCCCACGCAGCGTGTTGGGTGTATCCAGGAAGAGTAAGCTTCATAACTGGGGTGACGCGTCACAGCCCCTCGAAGCCCGCCTGTACCCTGTTTAGCTACCGGTGGGTGGCCGGCCGGCACTGGGGATCGAACCCCGCACCTCCCGTAGCTGAAGCGGACGCGTACGTGCAATGCCACAACTACGGTCTTTACTTCGAAGTCCTCGTTTTGCGTTTGGAAGAAATGTTCGACGATTCGGAGTACGATATATTATACTATGTGAGAGCACTAAGCTGCCGTCACGAAAGAAACATGTGTACATAGGATCACAACGAACATAGTGATTGGTCGGTGATTTATGATGTTATTCGTCGAATACATACAATACATAGCTGGTGGCTTACGTAAATTGTGCCAAAATTTAAAAATATCTAAGAGCCGTGTGGATTCACTTGAGGCAGACAATACTCGAAGCAGACAATTGAGGCGTTTTTTTAAAAAAAACGTCATATGCAGAAACCGAGAGTAGGCTAAATTTCAGTGAAACGTAAAGCATGCCTCATCGGTTTAATTTCTAGAACAGTTAAAATCAAAACGGGGCTATTCCTTAATGCAACATCAACTCGGAACGGCAGTTTGTAATCAAAAGTGAGCTAAGTAGTACTACAACTGTTTCAATCATAGTCACCCACAATCGTTAAACCAGCACTTTGCCAACAAACATGATTGAAACAACCAACATAGTCCTACCCAAAATGTTTTATTTGTGTCTTATTTGTTTTGTTGTCGTATTTACGATCCACAATTAGGTTTTCTAGGGTGAGTTGGAACTAACTTAAGGACCTCATGTTTAACGACTAAACGTGATTGTAAAGAGTA